>NC_061832.1:6997876-7012876 GCF_019202785.1 Penaeus chinensis
CGACCCACTTCCACGCCCGGAGGCGCTCTGAACACGACCCCGGCCTCCCAAACCGCCCTGCTTGATAGCCTGGTCGTAAAAGAATTAACATAAGCGAGATATGCTTCAATCCGATCCGGTCTTTGCGAGGCACCTGTTCGCCTCACGCGCGTGTACCTGCAGAGAGAGGGGGGTGGGGGCTGATGGGGTAGGAGGGGGAAGAGAGAAAAGATATGAGGAGGAGGAGGAGGAGGAGGAGGAGGAGGAGGAGGAGGAGGAGGGGAGGAGGGAGAAAGAAGAAGAAGAAGAAGAAGAAGAAGAAGAAGAAGAAGAGGAGAGAGAGAAAGAAAGAGGACATACTTATAAAATAAAATAATCACAAAATCGCCAAAAACACAGACCGACGACGACCCAGCATCGGAAAGCCGAGTGACGTCACCACCCCGCCCGCGCCCGCACCGCCACGCCCCCAACGACCGCGAACCAGTCGTCCCGCCCGCCAATCCCGCAGAACAAAGGGCGCCGTCATGCGTGAACGGCCGAGGAATGTTCTTAGCGTCGCCTGAAGTGCGCCCGGAGCGATATCGAAGCCCGACTAATATGTATAAACAATATATACAAGGATAAACAAATAAATAAAAAATAATTTTAATTTTTTTTTTAAAATAAAACGAAGATTATAAAACTGAAGAAAGCGAATTAATTATCCGCACGCTAATCATACCAATGAATAAGGCTTAAATGACAAAAAAAAAAAAAAAAAGCTTTCCCCAATCATGCACACTGTAACAGATAAAGCTAAACAGTGCATTCATTACCTGCACTTGCACGGCGATAAGGGCCG
This sequence comes from Penaeus chinensis, assembly GCF_019202785.1. Classification (NCBI taxonomy): domain Eukaryota; kingdom Metazoa; phylum Arthropoda; class Malacostraca; order Decapoda; family Penaeidae; genus Penaeus; species Penaeus chinensis. The sequence continues at coordinate 6,998,700 of NC_061832.1, forward strand.
CACCGCGTTCCTCCAGCAGATAAGAGCTCAGGATTAGTCGAAAGAAGGCAACGAGGCCACAGAGAATTCCATTTTCCTCTTCGGTTTTTGCTTTTTTCCTCTCTTATATAAACAACTTTTCTTGTTCTTTTTCTCGTTTTTTATCAACTAATTGATAATTAATATATAATTCCTATAGTTCTGAATTATCTATTTTTTTTCTTACTTTTTGCTTTCCCTCTGCCGTTGATAGCCAATAAACCTCAATTAAGGCAAACGTTTTTTTTTTAAGGAAAATAACACCGATTTAATTACATTAGGACGAGAGTCATAAATGGCGGTAAACGTTCTTTTTGGTAAACGTTTTTTTTTTTTTTTGCAGGCCAATAAAAGACGGTGTAATAAAGTCGGCGGGAATTCTTCGTCGACAAAATACAGTAACAAATAAATAAGAAGTTATATTAATTTCTTGAATTCCTTGACCACTGGCTATTCCATGCATGTAATGTCTTAATCCATTAGAGAAAGGAACAGAAATGCTTCCCGTTTTCTATTCATTAACCTTTATACCAATTCTTGATACTGTGCCCCATTGCCTATATACATACGAAGTATGTGTTTATTACGTGCGCAAAATTGTGACACTACAGCACGTCTGTAACAAAAGACTGTAACTGTAACAGCAGCTGCAAGAATACAATAAGATGCATACAGAAATTAAATTCAACGCAGTCACACCTAGAAAGGAATAATATATAGTGACGTTCTGAATAAATCTAGACTCTCCTCACCAGCAGGCGCTCAAAAATTGTCACTACGGAACGTGCTCAAACATTGTGGCTATATTGCACGTGCGCAACAATTAGCGACTATACGGCACGTACATAAAAAAAAAGTGACTGCATAGCACATGCTATCATGCACGTGCGCAGAAAGTAGATACTCTATAGCACGTGTTCAAAAATTGTGACTGTACTGCACGTGCGCAAAAAGACCGCGCGAGCGTTCACGGACCGTCGCGGCGAATTTCCGGCTCCGCGACGACGCCGATCGCACGCGCCCGGGCGCCAGACCGTGACGTCCTCGCGATGCATTACGAGGACCACCTGAGCGGAAGGAGTTCACGGGGGAAGGGGGAGGAGGAGGAGGAGGAGGTCGATGACGTCAGAGGGCTAGATCATGACGTCATCGGATGGGCGGGGCGTCGAGGGAAGGTTATCAGCACACGACGAAGGGGAAACGGCCTTCACACGCCCACACATCACGCTGCTTGTAAAGTCTAATGCCCGCCAGCCCAAAGGTTAATGGCCCCGGGTCGTCCGCTTGGGCGCCAGGGTACGACTTAGCTCCGCTGCCGAACAGATATTCTATTTGCTAAAACGAAAATTTGCTAAATCTCGAAATCTTTATTGAAGTTAAAATTCACTGAGACGTTACCACGCGCTGAAACTATAATCTATTGAAAATGACTGAAACTACAACTGATAAACTGACATTAACAAACTAGAATTTACTAGAATTCACTTTAACTGAGGCTGATTTCCTATAACGAACCAAAACCTGAATATTAATACTGAATTTTACTGAATCAAGACTACTAAAAATAGCATAACGAAATAGTAAACAATAAATATCATACTTACATTTGAACCAATCCACATTTTTTTACGAATTAGCATTCTACTAGTCTGATACATATCATACTTTGTTATAATATACTTTGCCATACGTATCATATTTCCATTAAACGTACCAGATGTTCTATTTCCACTCCAATTGCGATAATCGATCACGGATGCCAATATTGAATTTTGGACATTCATTAACTTCCTCATTACCGCCTCCATCATCATCATCATCACCATCACACAGGAAATGATCAAATGAATCACTCGACACAATCGTAACATTACCAAAAACACAATCATTTTAACCGACGTAGGACAATTTATCATTTCAAAGCCTTAATCAAAGGAAAATAACAATTAAAAACAATAAAAATAATGATAATGATGATGATGAGCATGGCGACACTGTTGATGATGATGATAACAAATATGATTATGAGATGGTGGTGGTGGTCATGATGATTATGAAAATAATGATAATGATGATAAGAATAAGAAATTGAATTAATAAATAATGCATAAACAAAAATGCTGAAGAAGAAGGCAAAAGAAGAAGGCAAAAGAAGAAGGCAGAAGCAGAAGCAGAAGCAGAAGCAGAAGCAGAAGCAGAAGCAGAAGCAGAAGCAGAAGCAGAAGCAGAAGCAGAAGCAGAAGCAGAAGCAGAAGAAGAAGAAGAAGAAGAAGAAGAAGAAGAAGAAGAAGAAGAAGAAGAAGAAGAAGAAGAAGAAGAAGAAGAAGAAGAAGAAGAAGAAGAAGAAGAAGAAGAAGAAGAAAGAGAAGCAGACGCAGAAGAAGAAGAAAAATAAAAGAATGATGATGATAATGAACAAAGAAAGGAATCAATAAATAAGACAAAATAAAAGACTTCCACAACCAACACAGTAACATCTCTGGCCGCACAGCATGAAACAGACACACTCGCTATGTACCCCACACACACCCACAACAAAGGCTTCGTTTGGGCGTCTCCTTTGATCAGATACGCCCACCATACCCACTTGAGAAGGGAGAGGGGAGAAGGGTGAGGGAGAAAGGGGGGAGATGAAAGAGGGAAGAGAGAGAGACAAAGAGAGAAAGGGACGGAACAAGGCATTGAAATGGATAAGGGGAATGCCCAAGGTAGAGAGAGAGAGGAAGAGGAGGACAAGAGAGGAGATATGACGGGGGAAGAAAAGGCGGAGGGGAGGAGAAACGAAGAAGGAAGGAAGGAAGGAGAGGAAGCACCAGAGAAAAGAGTCTTGACGCGAAACAAAATTCAGTGAAATGAGATTCGCGATTGTCCAGGGAGCGTCTGTTCCCTGTGGAAGGATTTGTGAGGGAGAGGGAGCACTGGGGGGGGGGGGGAGCGACTGGGCACGTGGGGAGAGAGGGATAGCGACTGGGCACGTGGGGAGAGAGGGATAGCGACTGGGCACGTGGGGAGAGGGGGATAGCGACAGGGAACGTGGGGAGAGGGTAATGGGGAAGGGGAGAAGAAGGAGAGGGCAGTGGGAGAGAGGGGAAAGGAAGAACAGTCGTAATGCTGTTTTCTCCCCGCACACTGAGCTTCCTTACGCTAATCCCTCCTGTCGAAAACTCTGCACCTCTTCTATCTCACCTCCCTCTCCCTCTCTCCCCTCGCTTATCTTTCATCTCCTAATGTCACTTCTCACGCGCACCCTCCTCCTCCCCCTCCCCCTCCTCCTAGCGCAACCTCAGCACACACGCACAACCCTCTGTCTCTTACTGTACACATCACCCTTACACGCGCCCTGGCCCTCGCCCTTCTAACCTGACAGACAAACGCACTCTCGTTCTTCACCATTCTCTTCCAGCCATTACACGCGCACACACTTGTCCCTCAACCCTTCTGGCAAAGTTCACATCACCCTAATATAAACCCTAGTTCTCACCCTTCTAACCCCTAACGCGCGCACACACACACAGACACACCTTGCCCTTCTCTCGCAGCACGCACCCCCCTCACCCTTTTAACCCTTCACCCTATTCCAAAATCCCAACCCTGGGCTGCGACAGAGACAATCAAAACGCACCCTCTCTGCGCGTCCAATTTCGAAATCCGATAATCCTTTCCCATATAAATATTCCTTTCTTATTCTACTTCTTCTTCTTTCCTTCCTCTTTTTCTTTCTTTCTTTCTTTCTTTCTTTCTTTCTTTCTCTTTCTTTCTTTCTTTCTTTCTTTCTTTCTTTCTTTCTTTCTTTCTTTCTTTCTTTCTTTCTTTCTTTCTTTCTTTCTTTCTTTCTTTCTTTCTTTCTTTCTTTCTTTCTTTCTTTCTTTCTTTCTTTCTTTCTTTCTTTTTTTGTCCACCCTCCTCCTCCTCCTTCCCTTCCTCCTCGAGACGCAAGACTGATCCTCCAAGGATGCTTCGCGCTGTTCCTGATCCTATCGCCGATCCTTATGAGGCGTGAATGGACTCTCAGACACCTAATTATATAGGATATTTATAGGAGAAATTATAGGATACACAGACATATATAAGATCAAGATTAAAAAACATCATGAGATATGAATGGACTCTCAGAAACCCAATTATATAGGATAATTTAAAGGATAATTTATCGGATACATATAGGATCAAGAAAAAAAAAAAAAAATCATGCACCGACTCTCAGAAACCTAATTACCGAAGACATACAGGATATAGCAGGGTATAGGATAGAGAGGATAATACACCATGCAACGAATCATGCAGTCCGACGCAGCACCTAATCAGAGCGCTGTCAATATCTCTCATTAATACCAATCCGCATCCTATTAGCAGCGAACAGTATTTTTTCCCCAACCCTCTGTATCCATGTTCCGATCCGTCCAAAGGCAACGGATTATTTTCTCCGCGTTATGTCTCGTTAATACTTTACAATAATTCAAAGCCAAATAGAGGAATAATACCAAATCGACACTAACCCCATCTTTCGTTTCGGAAAAAATAATGTAAAACAAAAACAGAAACAAATAAATAGATACATAAAATCGACACTAACCACATCTTTCATTTCGGAAAAATAGAGTCAAACAAAAACAAAAACAAATAAACAGATACATAAAATCCACAAAAAGCATATCTCTAATTTCGGAAAATAAAGCAAAAAACAAATACATAAAATTCAACCAATAAATAAAAAAATATATATATTATCGGGAAATACTGGACGATACGAATATCAGGAAAACGTGTGTTGTATTTCCCTTTGATTTTATTTTCCTATTTTTCCTCATACCCTTGCCCTTTTTTTGTTTGTTTCATTTGCTTCGACTCTGCTTCATAAACTGCTTTTCAATTATTCACTCTTTATAATTGCCTCTTTTTTTATCCTACTTTTTTTTTATCTTTCTCCCTTTTTATTTTACTGGCTCTTATATCTATACCCTATTTTCATCACAATCATTCTTTCGTCTCCATTTCATTTCTCTCTCCCGTTCTCTATATCTTCTATTTCGGTACGAGTTATTTTCAAACCAAAAATCTTCCCGTCTTGGTTTCGAAACAATGGGGTGTTGTAAGGCTGTATGGGTGGGGGGTAGTGGGGTGGGGGTAATGGGAGGGGGGTAATGCTGTCTCCCGTGTACTTGTGGCTGCCAAATGGGGGAGGGAGACGGGGGTGGATGGGGATGGGGGGTACGGGGGAGGGGAAAGGAGATGGGGAGGGGAAAAGGGAGGGGATAAAAGACAGGGTAGGGAAGATAGGGAGGGGAAAGAAAGGAGGTGAGGGTAAGAAGGGAGGCGAAAAGGGAGAGATAGGGAGGGGGAAAGAGGAGAGATGAGGAGAGAGGAGGAGGGGAGAGGAGAAAGAGATAAGGGAATGGGGAGAAAGAAGAGAGGGAGAAGTAGAAGGTGAAGGGAAGGGGAAGGGAGAGGGGCAGATAAAGGAACAGCAAAAAGGTGAGAGGAAGGGGAAGAGAGGGAAAGGGGGGCGAAAGGGGAATTGGAAAGGAAAGAGGAGAAGGGGTAGGGGAGAGAGAGAGAGAGAGTGAAAAAGGAGAGAGAACGGGAGAGAGGAGGAAGAAAGGGAGAGCCGAGAAAGGGAGATACAGAGGAGGAAGAAAGGGAGAAAGGGAGATAAAGAGGAGAGGGAGAGAGGAGGAAGAAAGGGAGAACGAGAGAGAAAGAGGAGAGGGGTGAGAGCGAGAAAGGGAAATAAAGAGGAGAGGGTGAGAGCGAGAAAGGGAGAGAAAGAGGAGAGGGTGAGAGCGAGAAAGGGAGAGAAAGAGGAGAGGGTGAGAGCGAGAAAGGGAGAGAAAGAGGAAAGGGTGAGAGCGAGAAAGGGAGAGAAAGAGGAGAGGGTGAGAGCGAGAAAGGGAGAGAAAGAGGAGAGGGTGAGAGCGACGAGTATAAGTAACCCTCTTGTCCTGCTGTTCGTTCCCTCCCGCCTCACCTTTCTCTCCTCCTTGGCACTCTGGCATTCCTCAATCCTCACTCGTAGCACTCTTTGGCCCTCATTCGCGGCACTCTTTGGCCCTCACTCGTTCCGTCCGTCAGTCCATTTCCCCTCACTGCGACACGTGGCCTGACTCACAGTGCCAAGCGAACAACCTGTTTGCCATTACTGCCTCTCGCTCAGGTGAGGGCCACTCTTCACGCTAGTGCCAGGTACGCGAGGGGAGAAGAATGGGCCAGAATCGGAGGGGATGAGGGGAGAGGAAGAGGGGAGAGGAAGAGGAAAGAGATAGAGTGGGAGGAAACGGTGGCAGTGGTGAAGGGAGGAGGAGGAAGATGAGGAGGAGAAGGAGAAGGAGGAGGAGGAGGAGGAGGAGGAAGAGGAGGAGGAGGAAGAGGAGGAGGAGGAAGAGGAGGAGGAGGAAGAGGAGGAGGAAGAGGAGGAGGAGGTAAATAGAGAAGAGAAAGAAAAGAAAAAGGAGGAGGAGGAAAAGAAAGAAGAGAAAGAAGAGAAAGAAAAGAAAGAGCAGGAGAAGGTGAAAAAAGGTGAGATAAAAAGGCAGAGAAGCAAAATTTGGAGAAGAGGGAAAATCAGCCGTGGAAGAGGAGGCGAAGGAGAGGAGGAAGATGAGATTGATGAGCAGCAAAAGGAGAGGAAAAAGACGCGTGAGGAGGATTAAGAGAGAAGGGGGAGAAGGACGGGTGAGGCAACAGAAACAAGGACGTCAAACTGAGGGTGAGTCAGTATGCTTGACATCATCCTTTCTCCCCTTTCTCCCCTCTCTCTCTCCTCCCCCTTTCTCACCTTTTCTCCCCTTTCTCTCCTCCCCCTTTTCTCCCCTCCCCTTTCCTTCCCTCCCCTTTCCTTCCCTCCTCCCCTCCCCTCCTTTTTCCTCCTCTCCCCTCTCCTCCCCCTTCCCCTCCCCTTTTCATTCCTCTTCCCTTTTCTCCCTTTCCCCCCTTCTCTCCTCTCCCGTCCCTTCCCCTCCTCTTTCCCCTTTTCTCCTCCTTCCCCTTTTCTCCTCCTTCCCCTCTCTCCTCTCCCTTCCCCTCCCTACTTCTTTCCTTTTCCCTCCTCTCCTTTTCCCCTTCTCTCCTCTCCCGTCCCTTCCCCTCCTCTTTCCTCTTCCCTCCTCTTTTTTCTCTTTTCTCCCCCTTCCCCTCTTTTCTCCCTCTCTCCTCTCCCTTCCCCTCCCTAATTCTTTCCTCTTCCCTCCCCTCCCTTTCCCCTCTCCTCTCCCGTCCCTTTCTCCTCCCCTCTCCCCTCCCCCCCCCCTTCCCCTACAGGATCCCGCGACGGAGTTCTGTGACATTTACACATTCCCAAGGGAGTCATAAGTGTCACGACGGCCTTGTACGAATTTCTGACATAGAGGCGTATAGAGGTGAAGATCGGATTAGAATTTCTCTCTAAAATACACGTAGACAGATGAAGTAACTTACTGATAGACACGAATGGATAAGAGGCAGACAGACCAACATACATACAAACACACATGCATCAACACACACACACACACACACACACACACACACACACACACACACACACACACACACACACACACACACACACACACACACACACACACACACACACACACACACACACACACACACACACACACACACACACACACACAAAAGAGAGTGAGTTTGCTTACTCAATAAATCTAAACATTTATCCCCTAACCCTACTAAACACAGCCTGTACCTCACGCACAAACATCCTCCTCCCCACCATTATACCTACCATTAGCACCTACCTTTACCATTAGCCTATTACCATTACCATGACGCTACCACCGCCCCCACCCCCCTCCCCCATTCTCCCTTTCCGGTAGTATTTACCTGGTATTTAGACAGGCCGATGGATGAAATGCCAGCCGAAAATAGACACGGGAGAGAATTCATATCCACGACGACACAACAGCCAAGGATGGATGGTGGAGTGAAAAGGGATTGTGGCGATGGTGATAGCGTTGGTAGTTGTATGGTATGGTGAGGATGATGGTGAGGATGACGATCGGTGACGGGAATGACGACTGATGATGACAATGATGATGGTGGTGATTATGATGATAACGATGCTGATGGCGGTGGTGATGATGATAATGATGGTGATGGCGGTGGTGATGATGATGGTAAGATGATGATGATGATGATGATGATGATGATGATGATGATGATGATGATGATGATGATGATGATGATGATGATGATGATGATGATGATGATGATGATGATGATGATGATGATGATGACGACGATGACGATCACTTATGACGAAAATGATAACTCATGATAAAGAAATTGACAGAAACACAACAAATCATAAGCACACTATGCCCAAACACATCGAGAAACACCACAAAACAATTTTTAAAAACGCACAGAAAATAGGCTCGAAAAAGATCTCTTGAGACATTTAATACCCTGCCAAGCCCTCGCCGTTCGCGCTCGTAATACTTCAATATCCTCCTCCTCCTGCTCTCCCCCCCTCCCCCTCTCCCTCTTCTTCTCCTCCTTCTCCTCCTTCTCCTTCTCCTTCTCCTCCTTCTTCTCCTCCTTCTTCTCCTTCTTCTCCTCCTTCTTCTCCTCCTTCTTCTCCTCCTTCTTCTTCTTCTTCTTCTTCTTCTTCTTCTTCTTCTTCTTCTTCTTCTTCTTCTTCTTCTTCTTCTTCTTCTTCTTCTTCTTCTTCTTCTTCTTCTTCTTCTCCTCCTCCTCCTCCTCCTCCTCCTCCTCCTCCTCCTCCTTCTCCTTCTCCTTCTCCTTCTCCTTCTCCTTCTCCTTCTCCTTCTCCTTCTCCTTCTCCTTCTCCTTCTCCTTCTCCTTCTCCTTCTCCTTCTCCTTCTCCTTCTCCTTCTCCTTCTCCTTCTCCTTCTCCTTCTCCTTCTCCTTCTCCTTCTCCTTCTCCTTCTCCTTCTCCTTCTCCTTCTCCTTCTCCTTCTCCTTCTCCTTCTCCTTCTCCTTCTCCTTCTCCTTCTCCTTCTCCTCCTCCTCCTCCTCCTCCTCCTCCTCCTCCTCCTCCTCCTCCTTCCTCCTTCTCCTTCTCCTTCTCCTTCTCCTTCTCCTTCTCCTTCTCCTTCTCCTTCTCCTTCTCCTTCTCCTTCTCCTTCTCCTTCTCCTTCTCCTTCTCCTTCTCCTTCTCCTTCTCCTTCTCCTTCTCCTTCTCCTTCTCCTTCTCCTTCTCCTTCTCCTTCTCCTTCTCCTTCTCCTTCTCCTCCTCCTCCTCCTCCTCCTCCTCCTCCTCCTCCTCCTCCTCCTCCTCCTCCTCCTCCTCCTCCTTCTCCTCCTCCTCCTCCCCCTTCCCATGACAAATAAATATTGACACTCCTCCTTAAGGTGGCCTGACGCGTGGGATCTCGCCGAGCCATACATCTCCTCCTCCGCTGGAAGTCCCACTTGAACTCTGCGTCCTGGCTTCTCTCTCTTTTTCAGCCTCTGGCTTATTGTCTGTCTGTCTGTATGTGTCTGTCTCTCCTTCCCCGTTCCCTCCATACCCCCTCCCTCCTTCTCGCTCTCTCTCGCTCTCTCTCGCTCTCTCTCTCTCTCTCTCTCTCTCTCTCTCTCTCTCTCTCTCTCTCTCTCTCTCTCTCTCTCTCTCTCTCTCTCTCTCTCTCTCTCTCTCTCTCTCTCTCTTTCTCTCTTTCTCTCTTTCTCTCTTTCTCTCTTTCTCTCTTTCTCTCTTTCTCTCTCTCTATTTCTCTCTATTTCTCTCTCTATTTCCCTTTCTCTTTCTCTCTCTCTCTCTTTTATATCCGCAAATCTTCTTACCCTCTACCCTCTTGTACTCACGCCACCCTCTTTCCTCTTCATCCCTTAAGACCCATTCTTTCCACTTCGATCCGGCTCTTACGGATATCGGTCTCCCTTTCTTCCCCTTTCGCTTTGCTCATTTCTCCTCCTTTCCGTCGGGCAGTCCCTTCGCCCAGTCCACATACAAATAACACCTCTCCTTCCCTCCCTCTTCTCTCTTCTCTCCCTTTCGCTTTCTCAATTCTTCCTTCTTTTCTGCTCTTTCCCTTCTCCTGTTTCCCTCCCCACTTCTGCTATTCCCTCTTTCTTCTCAATTCTTTGCTTTCCCTTCTCCCCTCCTCTTCTTCCACCCCATCTCCCCATTCTCTTCGACCCTCTACTCACCCCTCTCCTCTTTCAATCATTCCCTCTTTTCTCAATTCTTCCTTCTCCTTCTTTCCCTCCTTACCCCTCCTCTTCCTTCTGTTCTGTCCCTATCCCTCCACTCTCCACTCCCTTCTCAAATCTTCTCTTTCCCCTCTACTCTATTCCCTCTCCTTACTCCTTTCTCCTCTTAGCTCCTTTTCCCTTCTTCCCTCCCCTTTCCCCTCTTCTTGAAGCCTCGATGGAACTCCCCTCTCAAGCAGAGGCAGCTCCCCTCGCCCCACCGTCTGCCCTCTCCCCTCACCCCACCGTCTCCCCTCTCCCCTCTCCCCTCACCCCACCGTCTCCCCTCTCCCCTCTGTTTTCCTCCGCCGTCCCTCCGGCCTCGAGGGGCCATCGGCAGCCCTGACTCAGCTAAGTCCTCCTCACATTTGTCTCTTTAATAATTCGTGAGGGTTGTACGAGTCGCTGAGTTTAAGCGGAATAAAAAATATCTTCACTGAAGCGCCGACTGTGTGATCTACTGGGCGTGGCTTCATTCAGGCAAGCGGACGGGATATGCACGTGCTTCTTGCTTATTTCTGTCGCTAGGTAGATCTGGTCCCGTCTGGTTGTCGTGGTTTCTGCCTGGCTCTTTTTTCTTTCTTATAGACACAAATACAGACACAGACATAGTGTGTGTGTGTGTGTGTGTGTGTGTGTGTGTGTGAGAGAGAGAGAGAGAGAGAGAGAGAGAGAGAGAGAGAGAGAGAGAGAGAGAGAGAGAGAGAGAGAGAGAGAGAGAGAGAGAGAGAGAGAGAGAGAGAGAGAGAATACCACTGCACAACTCCAGCACCCTAAGCCTGAAGGCACCGCAACCCCACATTACTAAAAGTGATGCAACGTCCCTGTAAATTGGGGTATAACCTAGAAGTCTACCAAACCCAAAGCTATAACAACTGTGGGCATAAGTACATACCTATAATAAGAATTAATACAATAACTATCAATATCACAACCACAACAACCAAAGCTGTAATTACAAAAGCTACCTCACGAAGGAAGAATGTTACTAGATAAATTAGAAACAGTCATAACGAAAACTTAAAAAGGAAACGAACATTAAGTTACGAAATGTATTGAAAAAAAGACGATGACGAAGACAAAACAAGAAATACATAAACGAACGAAAGAGTAAGACTCGAACAGGAAAAAAAGAGAAACAGGGCCAAAAACACGAGACTAATGTAAGGTCTTATACAGACCTTGAGCAAAAGCGGTAGGAACGTAAATGAAGAAATGAGAAAAAAGAAAAACGAAAAACATGAATATGTAGCACAAGCGGCAAGAGGATACGTAAAACAAGAGCGAAAGACAAAGGCTAAACGTAAGTCCCAGGAATCGCCAGCAGAAGCGGCAATAATCCAAACGGCAGACCCCAGCAGCCCAGAATTCCCAGCTCCTCGCAGACGCCGTGGGGCCGACGAGCCAATTCCCGCCCATCTCCTGCTGACGTTTTATCTCGATATCCGCCGCCGTTCCTCCCACGACCCCCACCCCCCCTTCCCGGCTGCTGCTCCTCCCACGACCCGCCCCCCTCTCCATGCCCCCCTCTCCCCGGCCTCTTCCCTTCCCCCCCCCCTCCTTTTTATCACTGCCCAATCGTTCTCCAATTGCATGTTTCATTTCGATTCTCGCTCCTTCAACGCTCTCCCCTCGTGAGTGGTGGCGCCAGGCGGTGGCTGTTGATACCAATGTTCTTGTTGTTAAATCTTTTGTATGACTTTCGTTCAAATTTGTATACACACCTTTTCTATTATGCCATTATGAACAGCCTTATTACAAGAATCCCCACCGAAATCACCATCATCACCATCTCCATCATCATCATTATTCGCCTCCTTCCCTCTCCCTCCATCCGGTAACGCCCCCCTCCAGAAGCAACGGGGGAGGGGGAGGGGGACGGGGAGGGGGAGGGGGGATGACCTTGGCAGACGGCGAGGCCACGACCAGCCACCAGGGTCAAGTTCATACCCCCTGGGGGAAGAAGAGGAAGAAGAGGAAGAAGAGGACGAGGACGAGGACCAAGAGGAAGATTGATGATGATGATGATGATGATGATGATGATGATGATGATGATGATGATGATGATGATGATGATGATGATGATGATGATGATGATGATGATGATGATGGATGATGATGATGATGATGATGATGATGATGATGATGATGATGATGATGATGATGATGATGATAATGATGATGATGATGAGGAGGACGAGGACGAGGAGGAGGAGGAGAAGGAGAAGGAAGATAAAAGTAATAGTGATAGTAGTAGTAGTAGTAATAGTAATAGTAATAATAATAATCATTAAATAATAATAATAATGATGATGATGATGATGATGATGATGATGATAAAAATAATATAAAAAGAAGAAAAAAAAAAGATGAAAAGGAGGAAGAGGGAATGTGAAGAAAATTAAAGGTTTGGAGATAAAGAGGCAAGAGGGAAGAGGAGGAGAAGGAAAAGGAAGAATGAATCATGAGAAGGAAAAGGGAGGGGAGGAGAAGGAAAAGGAAGAATGAATCATGAGAGGGAAAAGTGGGAAATCGAGAGCAACGGAGGGTGATAAAGAGAGTGAATGAGAGAACAGAGGAGATAAAAAGAAGCAACTAGGAAGGCGGGGGAAGGGAGAGGGAGAGGGAGAGGGAGAGGGAGAGGGAGAGGGAGAGGGAGAGGGAGAGGGAGGAGGGAGAGCAGGGCAGTTTTTAAACGTACGACACCCAAGGTCGAGGCGGCGGGCTGGAGGGACAAGAATGAACGGAAATGCATAAAAAAAAAGGCGAAGAAGAAATAAGCAAAGGATGCGCATCAGCACTGAGCCCCAGCGTTGCATCTCCTGGGAAACTTGCTACCTTGGACTCGAGCCACGGGGCGTCTTCATCAAAGTCTTAACATCCATCCTTCCCTCCTTCCCTCCTTCCCTCCCTCCCTCCCTCCCTCCCTCCCTCTCTCTCTCTCTCTTTTCCCTTCCCTCCGTCCTCCCCATCTTCCATCCATCCTCCCCCTCCCTCCTTTCTCACTCCTCCCTCCTCCCTCCTTCCCATCCTAGATCTGCCCTTCCTTTGCTTTCCATGTTCTTTCCATATTCAATCCCTCCCTCCCTCCCTCCTTCCCTATCCCTCCCTCCCATCCTCCCTCTTCCTTTCACACCGCCTTTCACTCGTGCCTCCTCCAACCCCTCCCCCCCCCCTCTACTCCTTATCCCACCAACACTGCAGCTTCGAAAATCACCTCCAACACGGTCACACTCCACCTTTTTCCCTCCTTTTCCCTCCTTACCCAACCCCCACCTTCTCTTCCTCTCCTCCATAACTTCTCTTTCCTTCCCCTCCCCCCATGGCCTCCTTCCCTCTCCCCCTTTCTCTCCCCCCCCCCCCCGGCCTCCTTCCCTCTCCCCCTTTCTCCCCCCCCCTTGGCCTCCTTCTCTCTCCCCTCCCCCCACGGCCTCCTTCACCCTCTTCCTTCCTACTCTCACTACCCTCCCCCCTGCTTCCCCTCCCCTCCCCCTACAGCCTCCTTCTCCTCGTCTCCCTCTCCTCCCTACCCTTCCTCCATATCACCTTTTACCCTCCCTCCCCCCAACACCACTTTCTAACCCCTCCTGCTTCCCCTCCCTTCCCCAACAGCCTCCTCCTTCCTCCTCCATTACCTCCCTACCCCCACCTCCTCCCCGATGAACTTCTGGTCTGTCCACACACAAGGTTATGTTTGGAGAAGGCGCTTAGTATTTTTACAGCAGGCTTTCGCCCTCTTCTGACTCCCTCTTGACGCTGCCCCCCCCCCCCCCCTTCCCCTGTTTTCGTTTTCGTTTTTCTTCTTATTCGTCTTCTCCCTTTTCACTCTCATTTTTTCCGGGTTCTGGCGTGAATTTTTGCCTTTCTATTATTATCATTTTCGTCTTGTGTATCTTTTACTTCTCTACTTTTCCTTCTCCTTCCTCTTTTTCCCACTCCCTGATTTTATTTTCATCCCTCACTATCTCTTCCTTTTTATCACCTTATTTTTCCCTCACTCCCGACGC
>NC_061832.1:7017876-7022876 GCF_019202785.1 Penaeus chinensis
GCGCTCTGGAAACACGACAATCACTCCAGCGCCATAAACCAAAACGCATGTGTGTCAGGGCAGCCGCGTTCACGTAACAACCAACACGCCTTCCATTTGTTCCTTTTGTTCCATCGCGTTCATATCTTTACACACTGGCGCGCGCATGAACAATGCAAACGCCGTCTTTCTCTCTCACTCATCCATTAACACTCACTAACTCACTCACTCACTCACACTCACTAACTCACTCACACTCACTAACTCACTCATCCACTCAAACTCACTCCTGTACTCACCCACTCACTCAACCACTCAAACTCACTCACTCCTGCACTCACCCACTCACTCACCCACTCAAACTCACTCCTGCACTCACCCACTCAACTCACCCAGTCAAACTCACTCACTCACCCACTCACTCACACTCACTCTCCCACGAAAGCCCACGACGCACATGCCAGCCCGAGCGGAAGGAAACGGGGCACACTTTCGGGAACTGACAATTCCGCGGAAAAGACGCCGACGTGACACTACAATTCCTCCCTCGCAGCCTCGCCCTCCCACTTCCGGGCGTGTACATGTGTACTTTTGTTCACGTACATACCGGTACACACACAAACGTGCGCACTAAACCCACATTTCAGCCCCGCCCTCACGCCCGTACATGCGCCCGCGTACACGTACATAAGTACACACATACACACGTGCATATATATACACACATACTTACACGTTCGCACACATACAAGGTTCGGTATAATGAGCTCTGATAGCGGAAAGAGATAAGATATGATATCACCCACTGCTCCTCCTCATGCGCCTCGCCCTCCCACACACACATACATACATACATACATATATACATACATACATACATACATACATACATACACACGCACGCGCACACACACACACACACAAAATGTATCTTCAAATCTTATCAAATTATCGAAAACCGCCAACAATGTCATCACATCACAAAGGGAAGCCTACATTTTCCTGAATATGAGAGCAGATGGAAAACCTGAGAGAGTGCTATCGGCAAGGCGAGGGTCGCAGACGGAATGCGACACGGGCCTCCTTGCCTCCCCCCCCCCCTTACCTCCTTCCACTTCCTCAATTCCCTCCTACTTCCTCAACCCTCGCCCCCTTCCCTTTCCCCTTTCTCACCCCTTCCCCACTTTTTCACTCCTTATCTCTTCAACTTCCTCACACCTCTCTCCCTCCTCCTCACATTTCCCCCCCTCCCTCACTCTCCCCTCTTCTCATTTCTTCCTTCTTCCCCTTCCCTCCACTTCCCTCTTCCCCCTTCCTCACCCCTTTCCTCTCCCTCAACCCCTATACATTTCCCTCCTCCCCTCCTCACCCCATTTTTCCCCCTCCTCACTCCCTCACCCTTTCCCCCTCCCTCACACCCTTACCCCTTTCCCCTCCCTCACTCCTTCTCCTCTTCCCCCTCCCTCACTCACTCACCCCTTACCCCTAACCCGTCCGTCACCTCTTCCCCCTCCCTCACCCCTTCCCCTTCCCCCACTCCCTCACCATTTTCCCCTCCCTAACTCCTTCTCTTCTTCCCCCTTCCTCACTCACTCACCCCTTACCCCTTCCGTCGCCCCTTCCCCCTCTCCCTCCCGCACCCCTTTCGCCTCCCCCACTCCCACAAACCTTCCCCCTCCCATCACCCCTTCCCCTTCCCCCACTCCCTTACCGTCTCCCCCCCCCACACCCCCTTCCCCCGTCAAGCTAGCCCGAAGCCCCCTGACAATGACCGGAGTCAAGCCAGTCATTCGTCTTGACAGCGGCGGTGTCAGGGCGCCCATTATCCGCGGGCGGCCGAGGTGGGGGGTGGAGGGCGGGGGAAGGCTGTCTGTGGTGTGGTCGGGCCAGTCCGCCGCCGTCACATTACGAACGAGGAAGAGGGAAGAAGAACGAGGAGGAGAGGAAGAAGAAGAGAAGGAGAAGGAGAAGGAGAAGGAGGAGGAGAAGAAGAAGGAGGAGGAGGAAGGAGGAGGAGGAGGAGGAGGAGGAGGAGGAGGAGGAGGAGGAGGAGGAGGAGGAGGAGGAGGAGGAGGAGGAGGAGAAGGAGGAGGAGGAGGAGGAGGACGAGGAGGAGGGGGAGGAGGAGGAGGAAGAGGAGGAGGAGGAGAAGGAGAAGGAGAAGAAGGAGAAGGAGAAGATGGAGAAGAGGAAGAAGAGGAAGAAGAGGAAACAGGAGAAGAGGGAGAAGAAGAGGAAGAAGGAAGAGAAGGAAGAAGGAGGGGAAAAAGAGGAAGAGGCTAAAACAAGAGGAAGAGCAGTGTTACAAGAATGGGGAGAGACAAGGTACAGGAGAGAAGAGCGAAGAAGAAAAGACAAGCAAGGAAGAGGAGGGATAGTGGAGACGCCAGCAAAAGGAATGAATAAGAGAGAACAGGAAGAGCAAGAGACCAGCAAGAGGAACAAGTAAGAGGAGGGAGAGGCTAGGAAGTTTCAGCATGCGAAACGGCCTACTATGGGGAGGTCGAGAATAGCCATTATCTATCGGTCTGTCTGTCTGTCTGTCTGTCTGTCTGTCTGTCTGTCTGTCTGTCTGTCTGTCTGTCTGTCTGTGTGTCTGTCTGTGTGTCTGTCTGTCTGTCTTCCCCTCTCTTTCTGTTTCTCTTCCTCTCTCTTTCTCTATTTCTTTTCTCTCTCTCTCTCTCTTCACCTGACCACCTCTCCTGCTCCAGATGGAAGTTTGATAATCACGCAACAGGATTCCTAAACCTTAAAATTTCGTGGCCTGAATAAGAAAATGGAAGGCCCAGCACACGAGGTGGTAGAACTGCAAACCTAAGGGGACACACGAGAGAGAGGGGGAGGAGAGAGAGTAAGTGAGAGAGAGGAAACAGAGGGGTGGGGGAGAAAACGAGGGAGAGGGGGGGGGAGGAAAGAGAGGGGGGAGAACGGGAGGACCTCCTGTGATCGATCTCATTCTCTGCCAACATAATGAAAGGAATGTTCTTGTTGAGCCTCGGGGGAGAGGGGGGGTGAGGGCCTCCCCCGTACTGTACATAGTTCGTGCTCCCCTCCCTCCCTCCCTCCCTCCCTCCCTCCCTCCCTCCCTCCCTCCCTCCCTCCCTCCCTCCCTCCCTCCCTCCCTCCCTCCCTCCCTCTCTCCCTCCCTCCCTCCCTCCCCTGCACCCTCGAATTCCGGGAGGTCCCAGCCTATGTGCGACTTATCATAATAGTCGCCCGATTTGTATGCAAAATCTACAACACCAACATCACCAACAACATAATAAAATGATAATGGCAACAAACACAAAAAACAACAATAATAAAACACAAAAACGACACCAACAACAGTATCCACCTTCATAATTACCAGCATAATTAACCCAACAAAGGCGATACCACAAAACAGCAACAATAAAATTAAAATAAAATAAAAAATGCTAACGGTTAAACCAACAGCTTATGATGAAGACTTCTACTTGCATTCCAACCAAGGCACAAACAGCAGCACACACCTGACATTTCCCCAGAACACACTATAGCCGCCCTTTCGTTCATCGACCTCGATTGCGAATCAAAACAAACACGACAGTTTCTAAACCCTGGAGGTCGCTGGGCATTATATCGGGGTCGTGAAGTCATCCAAATCATATCGCCTATTACTGTGAATATGATAATTTCGGGTCCTAAATGTGATAAAACGGTCTGTTTCTATTTTGGATGACATGTTCATGCGAAAGGTATGTAGGCTTATACGCTTTTTACTTCACGGCGACGAGGAAAATATAAAATGAGCAATGCTTTAAACCTTGCTATTAAAATTCTTTCAGTCCCTCTTGGAAGACAGCAACAACAAAATATGCCTTACTGGCAACCATTGTTGACGTAACAATTGCAATAAGCATTTATCTGCGTCACTCTATAAATAGCCTGGAGAGGGCGTGGGGCGTGAGTGGGGGGGCGAGGGGGGGAGGGGGGTTATGCCTCATCTTCCAATCCTCAGCCGTCTGCCTCCCCTCACCCCCTCCCCTCCCCCCATCCCCCGCCACACCATCTGTCGCGTGCTCCACCTGTGTTTAAAGATCCACCGCCGCCAGCTCCTGCTCCATTTCATCCACACTAGGAATCCACTTGGAGGAGGAACTGTTTGCGTGAAGGGGAACGCGAGGGCGCGAATGGACGAGTAGAAAATGAAACGAGTTGGGCGAGTGAATGAAAAAGTGAATGGGAGAATGAATGGCCAAAAAAAAGGGGGAAAGGTGGGAGTTTGTGAATGAGTGAATGAATTAATGGATTTACCTTTCTTTATACCTACATAAGAATAACTTGAGAGTAACCATCAACCGTAATTTCAAAAAAAATAATACAATCAGACAACTGAATGATCTGCCAAATAAAATTAGCAAACCAGCCAGGCACTCGAGGGCGAATAAATCAAAGAAAAACTGCCCGAATCGCTCCGTAACTCCGCACCGTAACTTCGCTTCGTAACTCCGCACCGTAACTTCGCTTCCTAACTCCGCACCGTAACTTCGCTTCCTAACTCCGCTTCCTAACTCCGCTTCCTAACTCCGCTTCCTAACTCCGCACCGTAACTCCGCTTCGTAACTCCGCACCGTAACTTCGCTTCCTAATTCCGCTTCGTAACTCCGCACCGTAACTTCGCTTCGTAACTCCGCACCATAACTTCGCTTCGTAACTCCGCACCGTAACTCCGCACCGTAACTCCGCACCGTAACTTCACTTCCTAACTCCGCACCGTAATTTCGTATCGTAACGTCGCTTCGTAACTTGCCCAACGAAACGGCAGCTCGAAGTTCACTCCGCCACTTTCATCAAGGAAACGGCCGCAATAAAGGGTAATAATAATTTTGCTTAACTATGATGTATCTATATAATTCATATTATTTGACAATATCAGCGTGACACAGGGTAGATAGACAGATAGACAGAGAGAGAAAGAGACATTAAATGGGCCAATATATATATTAGATAGGCCTATTTATATAGATTAGACATGTAGACAGGTAGATATAAGATTG
>NC_061832.1:7025376-7042876 GCF_019202785.1 Penaeus chinensis
GAGGAGGAGGAGGAGGAGGGGTAAGGAGGAGGAGGAGGAGGAGGGGTAAGATGGAGGAGGAGGAGGAGGAGGGGTAAGGAGGAGGAGGAGGAGGAGGAGGAGGGGTAAGGAGGAGGGAGGAGGAGGGGTAAGAAGGAGGAGGAGGAGGGGTAAGGAGGAGGAGGAGGAGGAGGAGGGGGAAGGAGGAGGAGGAGGAGGAGGGGTAAGGAGGAGGAGGAGGAGGAGGGGTAAGGAGGAGGAGGAGGAGGGGGAAGGAGGAGGAGGAGGAGGAGGAGGAGGGGTAAGGAGGAGGAGGAGGAGGAGGGGTAAGGAGGAGGAGGAGGAGGAGGGGTAAGGAGGAGGAGGAGGAGGAGGGGTAAGGAGGAGGAGGAGGAGGGGTAAGGAGGAGGAGGAGGAAGGGAGTAGGAGAAGGAGAGGGAGGAGGTAGGAGGGAGGAGAAGGAGGAGAAGGAGGGTTGAGGAGGGAGGAGGGAGGAGGGAAGATGGAGGAGGGAGGAGGAGGAGGAGGGGGAGGGGCATATGGGATAGGGAGGAGAGCAGAGGGGAGAGGAGATGGAGAAGGCTGAGGGGTCGGGAGAGAAGGAGAGGGAAGAGGGGAGACGGGAGATGAGAATAGGAGGGAGGTAAAGGAGGGGGAAAGGAAGAAGGGGAAAACGCACGGCTCGCATGATCGAACATTCCCCTCACGACAAATGAGGGAATGGAAGAAAGAGAGGGTGGGAGGGAGGGAGGGAGGGAGGGAGGGAGCAAGGGAGGGAGGGAGGGAGGGAGGGAGGGAGGGAGGGAGGGAGGGAGGGAGAGAGGGAGGGAGGGAGGAAGGGAGGGAGGCCGAGAGGGAGGAAATGAAGGCAATAGAAGGAATATAGAAGGGGCGAGAAAATATGAAAGACAGAGTGAAGTTGACGTGAATAAGAAAGGCGGAAAATAAAAGACCGGAGGCAGGGGAGATTGGAAATCGCAGTTTGATGAACAAGGAGACGGATGAATAAATCGATATAATGAAATAGACGAGCAGAAAGAGGATAAGAACAGAACCAAGAAAAGAAAAAAAAAAGAGGGGAATACAAAAAGGAGAAGGAGAAGGCATATGAAATGAGAGAAAGGCAGGGAGCGACGATAATGGAAGGCCGGAGAGGGGAAACGCGACCAGAAGGGAATGGGAGGGGAGCGCCACGCCTCCCACGCCAACCCCGGCGCTGGAAAGACGCGCGGAAACTCTCTCTCTCTCTCTCTCTCTCTCTCTCTCTCTCTCTCTCTCTCTCTCTCTCTCTCTCTCTCTCTCTCTCTCTCTCTCTCTCTCTCTCTCTCTCTTACTCATTCATCGTCTACATCTCCATCTCTTTCCACTCCGCCTTCTCCTCCTCTCTCTTCCTCTTCGTCCCCATCTGCATCTGAACCTCCGATCTTCAATCTCAATTTCCAATCTCCCCTTTCCTTCCCTCCCTTCCCGCTCTCCCTCCCTCCCTCCCACCCCTACCCCCCACAAATTTCCCAACCACTCTACAAAAAAAAATGTCTAAAACCCCTCCCCTCACTTCCTTATCCAAGCAACCAATCACGACAAGCAGGCAGCAGCCCCGACACACAGCCAGAAATACCCTCACACTTGTATTAATTATTACAGCGACAACACACACACTGGATTTCATTAAGGCACTGCACCCTGGGGAGGGAGGGAGGGAGGGAGAGCCACGCCCCTGAACGGCTGTTCATCTGTCTCAGGGGAGGGGAGAGGGCGAGGGAGGAGAGGGAGAAAGAGAGGGAGATCCGAGAGGGATGAAGAGATGAGGGGAGGCCGAGACCAAGTTTAATAAGGAAGAGCGCGGCAGAGGGAGCCACTCGGGAAAACAACGTAAGCTAGGTAGGCGGATGATCAACGGAATTTGCTCCGATATATGTTGGCGTGTTGTTTTCACAAAAAAACTATGCTGGGTTGTATAAACCGAAGATGGAGAAGGAGAGAAAATAGGAATAGGACGACAGAGAGGGAAAGAAAGGGAGAGGGAGAGAAATAGGGATAAGACAGAAAGGGAAAGAGAGGGAGAGGGAGAGAAAATAAGGATAACACGACAGAAAGGGGAAAGAGAGGGAGAGAATGAGAAAATAGGGATAGGAAGACAGAAAGGGGCAAGAGATGGAGAGGGAGAGAATAGAGCGAAAATACGACAGAAAGGGAAAGAGAGGAGGGAGAGAAAATAGGGATAAGAAGAAGAAAGGGAAAAGAAAGGGAGAGGGAGAGAAAATAGGGATAGGAAGACAGAACGGGGGAAAGATAAGGAGAGGGAGTAAAAATAGGGATAAGAAAACAGAAAGGGGAAAGAGAGGGAGAAAAAATAATGATAAGGAGACAAAAAAAGGGAAATTGAGGGAGCGGGAGAGGGAGAGAAAATAAGAATAAAAAGAAAGAAAAGGGAAAGAGATAGGCAGACGGAGAAGAGACGAGGGAGGGAGATGGGTGAAGGAGGAGAGGCAGCGATCGAGAGTTGGGAAATAAAAACACGGGCTTCGATGGAACGCGAGGAGAAAAGTGGGCAAAACCGAGCGGAAAGTTGGTCTTCGAAAAAGAAGAGAGAAGGTAACCTTGAAAAAAAGGACGGAGTTGAAGTGAAAATGCGTGTGAGGGGAGGAATACTTTAAAAAAAGAAAGAGAGGAGGAAGAAAAAAACAGACATGACAAAAAATGAAGACGAAAGATGAAGAAAAATGACGAAAAGAAACTGCAAAAGGAAAAAGGAAGAACTACCTCACACTGCACAAGGATGACGCAAAAAAAACACAAAAAAATAAACAAAACACGAATCAGTAGAAATCGAAACTCGGGAGAGAATGGAAGGTTAAACCCGAAGGGGAAAACAAACATGGAGGGAAAAGAGAAAAAGAGACACGAGGGCGAAAGAGAAAGAAGGAGAAAGAGAAAGACAGAAAGGAACACAAAAGAGAAACACAGAAATGGGAGGAAAAAGCGTAAAAAAACATCAGAAAAGATAAATACAGACAGGGCGGGAAAGGGTCTACAACCCACGAGGCAAAACACGGCACTAATTGCTAGCCGAGAGAGAGCGAAGACTGACTTTTGAATAGTAAGTGGATGCTCGATAAAAAGAAGGCGATGTTTTCTATTAAAAGAGGGAAGGAGAAGGCAAGTGAAAGTGAAGGAGGAAAAGATAAGAAATCATTTGATAGATAGAAAGAGGAGGAGAAGAAGTAAAAGAGAGACAGAAAGAAAGATAGAAAGAAAGGAAGAGAGAGAGAGAATGAAAAAGAGAGAGAATGAGAAAAAGAGAATGAGAAAGGGAGAAAGAGAATGAGAAAGATAGAAAGAGAATGAGAAAGAGAGAGAGAGAGCACGAACAACTAAAACTTACAGTGAACATAATTCGACCCAAAATAAATCAAAAGGCAATCTCATATACAAACAACAGCACGAACGGATCCTGAGAAGCACCTGAATAATACCAGGAAATGTGCAGACTATCCTACGCCCCCCCCCTTAGTGCCCCTCCCCCCCTACCCTTCGCAAGTGACCATCGGAGAGCAACGAGATCGCGTGCGGGGAGGCGGAAACACGTCATCAATGGCCCCCCCTTCCTGTCCACTCTTCCTGCGCCCTCCCCTCCCTGTCCCCTCTTTCTGCGCCCTCCCCTCCCTCACCCTCAACCCTCACCTCCCTCCTCCCTCATCCTCCGTAACAACCCTCCACTCCCTCCACTTCAATCAACAACTAACACTCCCTCCACCGCCAACCCCCTCCATCCCTCCATCCCCCCGTGACCCTCTTCCCTTCCCTCCCCTCCCTCCCTCTCTCAACCCTACACCTACCCCTACCCCCTCCCCCTCTCTCTCACCCCCACACCTAACCCTCCCCCCCTCTCACCCCCCACACCTACCCCTCCCTCCCTCTCTCACCCCCACACCTACCCCTCCTTCCCCTCTCTCACCCCCCACACCTACCCCTCCCCCCCTCTCTCACCCCCCACACCTACCCCTCCCTCCCCTCTCTCACCCACTCCCCCCTCTCTCCCCCGCTACCCTACCCCCCCTTCGATCCCTAACCTTAGGCCCACCACCCGCGCCCCTGAGTCATCCTCCAGGTGGGCGTCCGGGGGGGGGGGGCAAGGGGGGGAGAGGAGGAAGTTAAGGAGGAATCGAGAGGAAGGAACCGAAAAGGAACTGGCGGAAGAGAAGAAAAGAAAATGGGAATAAGGTGGAAAAGAAGAAAAGATAAGGATGAAGAATTATGGAAGAAAGAAAATAATGAAAATGGGGAGACGAAGTTGGAGGATAAGGAAAAGGAGGAAAAAGAAGAAAAGAAAGAAGAGGAAAAAGGAGGAACGAGAGGGGAATGATGGAGTAGAAGGAGGAGGAGGAGGAGGAGGAGGAGGGGGGGTAGTCTCAGTTCACCGCATAGGCCTATTTCAGCCCCGCGCGAAGGACAGTCATCATACCCCGAGGCTTTGGGCGCTAAAATGAGGGGGGAGATTGCCGATAGCCTTTAGCCTACGAAAAGTTCTGACGTTGGAGGTTTCAGAATTATAACGGGGGGAAAAAACAATTCAAATTAACGTTCATTTCACAGTTCCAGAAGGTCGGTCGGTAGAGTAAAAAAAAACTTACAGAAAAATATATATGTAAATAAGTAAAAAAACAAATAATAATAAATAAATAAATGAAAAAAAATATTAACAATAAAAAAATATATATATAACTTTCGTTCCACAGCCTCGGAAGGCCGGCTTGGTCGACCATGGGCTTAAGGTCGAGTTATCAACGTCACCACGATTGAAAGGTGGACCTAACGTGCGTCATCCCTGCCTCGATCCCGCTAACTAGCCTCTCCCAGCCTGCGTGTCGGCTCGCTCGCTCGCCACTGATCTGCATCTTTCACAAACGCCGCGCTTCCCAAGGACACTGGCGATTTACAGACCCACCTGTGGATCTACTCTCCTTTTGCTATGCCTGGGGCTTCTTTCAATGGATTCTCCTTCTTAGATTTAAGGCGTGGTAATCAGTGTCGGTATTTGCGTTTCTCGGCACACGTCCATCTTATCATTTTTTTTTTTCTTTCTTTTTTATCGCTTATACTTTCCCTTTCCCTCTTCTCTCACCGCCATCCTTACCCTCACCACCTCCATCTTCAACCTCACCCTCACCATCCCCGTCATCCTCACCACCACCATCTTCAACCTCACCCTCACCATCCCCGTCATCATCTACATCCCCCTCACCCTCACCACCGCCATCATCTTCACCCTCACCCTCGCCATCCCCATCATCTTCACCCTGAGCAAGTGTCACACACCGCGGAGCACACGAGTCGCACTCAAGCCACGGGAAGGAAAGCAATTATCCGGTATAATATTCACGTCCCGGGGAGAGCGGTGGACGCCTGGACCCACTGAATAAGCATTACGACCGGAAGGAACTGTGGAGGAGGAGGAGGAGGAGGAGGAGGAGGAGGAGGAGGAGGAGGAGGAGGAGGAGGAGGAGGAGGAGGAGGAAGAGAGGAGGAAGAGGAGGAGGAAGAGAAGGAGGAAGAGGAGAAGGAGGAAGAGGAGAAGGAGGAAGAGGAGAAGGAGGAAGAGGAGAAGGAGGAGAGGAGAAGGAGGAGGAGAGGAGGAGGAGGAGGAGGAGGAGGAGGAGGAAGAGAAGGAGGAAGAGGAGGAGATGGTGGAGGATTAAAAGAAATGGGCAAGGAGGATGATGAGGGGGGGGAAGAGGAGAGGAGAAATAGGTGGTGGTGGTGGTAGATGAGGAGGAGGAGGAGGAGAAGGAGGAAGAGAAGGAGAAGAAGGAATGAGAGAAGGAAAATGAGAAGGAATATATTTTTTTAGGCATTCCATTTTACTTAGTAAATGACATCTGAGGAACAGCCTACCTCCAGAACCAACCAACATCATTCAAAATGTAACAATCAGAAATAAAATAAACAAATAAATAAGATCAAAAAAATAGTTAATAAACAAATAAGGGCAACCCCCCCCCCCCCCCCCCCGTGAGGACAAGAAGCCCGGTCTGCCACGAAGCTTCGGCTCCGCGATCGGCCAACCTCCGAGCACACACTTCCTGCGCCGTCGTGCGTGCAGCTGCGCGCTCAGGTTGCACAACCATGACTGCTTCGATAATCTATCCTGATCTTTCATTACATATCAAGTCACACAAATACACAGACATAGAGAAAACACATGCACACTCACAGCCGCACGCCTGCAAGCACATGGACACACACACACACACACTCACTCACTCACTCACTCACACACACACACACACACACACACACACACACACACACACACACACACACACACACACACACACACACACACACACACACACACTCACTCACTCACTCACTCACTCACTCACTCACTCACTCACACACTCACACACACACACACACACACACACACACACACACACACACTCACTCACTCACTCACTCACTCACTCACTCACTCACTCACTCACTCACTCACTCACTCTCTCACTCACTCACTCTCTCACTCACTCTCTCACTCACTCTCTCACTCACTCTCTCACTCACTCATTCTCTCTCTCTCTAAGTGCAAGCAAGGCGAGGCTTAAGCAACCTTTTAAATCATCATCACCATCATCATCATCACTATCCTCACGCTCAACACGAGCTCCTCCTAGCAAACACAGCTCAATTAGGGAGCTCTCATCGCACACACTAATTGCCGTAATAGCCCTGTGGGACAAGGCCGGGGAAGGACCTAGTTAGTGGGCTAGTTAGTGGGCTAGTTATCTCGGCTAGTTATCCGAGGCACAGCGCTGAGCGAGATTCTTTGGAAGGATCACAATATGGCGTAACTAATGCCTTTGCCTCTCTTTGCGTAAAACTTCTGAATGAGAGCGATTGCAGTGCAATTTGGGGCGTGAAAGGTCGATTTTTTCCCCCCTCTGATGCTGATAATGCTTCGAAGTTGGCAACTCGGTGATTTAACACGACAGAAAGTGCTGTTTCGTCCGGAAATTATTTTTGAAAATGAGCGTCCTTGAATTATCCTCCTTTTCGACTCCGACTGCAACCCCCCCCCCCCCTCCCCCGCCATCAGTGCGGAAATCACCACAACTAAACTCAGCAGTCAGCACAATCGCCCAACCATCACCATCCAGCATCGCTCCGCACAATCCAAACAACCACGAGCCTAATCATCACAATCATCACAATCATCACAATCTGACCCCCCACCACTACCGTTCATCATCCCCATCCATCATTTACCACGATTACCGATACTTAAACCCGCATCACAATCCTCGTGCCCCCCCCCCCCCCCTCGATCCAGGAATGCCGCCCCCTTCAGGAGAAAAAGGAAAATTAGTCATCCCCAATCACCCAGTCCCTCCGCCGGGGGGCATGACCACGTAATCACAGGAGAGCACCCCCGCGTTGCCCTCCCCCCCACACACTCCCGCCCACTCCTCCTACAACTCCAGCCACCTCTCTCTGCCTCTCCCTACATACTACGTCCAACCTCCCTCTACCTCTTCCCTCTCCCCTTCTCTCCCTCTTTCTCTCTCTCCCTTTCCCTCTACCTCCATCCCCTTCCTCGACGTCTCCCTCCTTCCCGCTTCAAGACTCTGCCTCTCGACCCCCATTAATATCTTCACCCCGCCATCACTTCGCTTCTGGTCTCCCCATTTTTCTCTCCCCTCCCTTCCTGACCCGGCATCCTTCATCTCTCCTATCTCCCTTCCGTAGCTCTCCGGTGCAGCATCCGGTCGCCCTAACGGAGAGTGAGGGAGTGAGGGAGTGAGGGAGAGAGAGAGAGAGAGAGAGAGAGAGAGAGAGAGAGAAGAGAGAGAGAGAAGAGAGAGAGAGAGAGAGAGAGAGAGAGAGAGAGAGAGAGAGAGAGAGAGAGAGAGAGAGAGAGAGAGAGAGAGAGAGAGAGAGAGAGAGAGAGAGAGAGAGAGAGAGAGAAAGAGAGAGAGAGAGAGAGAGAAAGAGAGAAAGAGAGAGAGAGAGAAGAGAGAGAAGAGAGAGAGAGAGAGAGAGAGAGAGAGAGAGAGAGAGAGAGAGAGAGAGAGAGAGAGAGAGAGAGAGAGAGAGAGAGAGAAGATCCTCGCCGTTCTTCAACCCAGAACAACCCTCCCCCCCACGTAGCGAAAACGCAAGAAAAGCATAACGGAAAAACAAATTAAGACAACAAATAACAGCTAACAAGACAGGATTCATCCAAAGGTCACCAACCAACACGGGGAAAAAAGGACTGAACTGTACCCCTACGACGCAGAGTATTAAATATCCAAGATAAACAAAGGGGAGCTGAAAGCACCTCGGCAGATCAAGAGAACTCTGCTCACCTCGGACGTCAAGATTCCGTTGTCTAGGGAAGGTAAGTGGCTCGCTTCTTGTGCATGTTCGAGGTAATCCCTAAAATAATGACGGTAAGGTGACAGGTATGATTGGGGTAGGGGTAGGGGTAGGGGGCAAGGGGTAGGGGGCAAGGGGTAGGGGGGTAGGGGTTAGATAGGGGTAGGGGTAAGGGGTAGGGGTGCCAGTGGAAACAGAGGTGGAGGTGGAAGTGGAAGAAGTGGAAGGAGAGGTGAACGAAAGCGTGGAGATATCAAGTGGAGGAAGAAATGTAGGCGGGAACTTATTACGAAGCACCACAATATCACAGACAGCAAACGTAACCATCCATTACAGCCCTACGCTCTAGGACTGCCAGTCTCCCTCACCCCCACCTCACCCCCACCTCACCCCCACCCTACCCCACTCCCCCTCCTCTTCCTCCTCCCTTCCCTGCGCCTCTTGCATTTACCCTCATATCCCCTTCATCCGCCATAAGAGCACTGCACACACCATACCGTATAAGGCAAACACCATCCCCTCATTACTCCTAAATCCCCTCCTTTTGCCCTTCGTCGCCTCCCCTCCCCCCCTAGTCTCCCCCCCTCTCCCCTCCCCCCCCTAGTCTCCCCCTTTTTCCCCTACCTCCCCCCCCCCTCTCCCTGACCATTCACGTCTCTTCCCCTCCTCTCCCCTTAATTTCCGCTCCTCTTACAAACCCCTCCTATTTACCATCTCCCCCTCAATATGCTCCTTTCTTCCTCTCTCCCTCATTTCCCTCCTCTCTTCCTCTCGCCCACAATTCCCTTATCTCTCCCGTTCCCCCCCCCCTAACCCCCCTCTCTCCCGTTCCCCCCACTAACCCCCCCTCTCTCCCGTTCCCCCCACTAACCCCCCTCTCTCCCGTTCCCCCCCACTAACCCCCCTCTCTCCCGTTCCCCCCACTAACCCCCCTCTCTCCCGTTCCCCCACTATTCCCCCCCTCTCTCCCTCCTCCATCCCCGCCCCTCCCCTTCTCTCCCCTCCTTTCCCCTCCCCATCCCCCATCCCTCTCTACCGACGCGCGACGCACATGATGCATGTCCCTTTACGTCAAGAACGTAATGTCAAAATACCTTTTTTGTTTTGTTTTTTTCCCCCGAAAAAATTGAGTTCGCGATACGGATATAACTGCATTTTTTAAATTTAAATTTACGGTACTTATGCAACACACTATTTCGTGCTCTTGTTTTTACTATTCGTCCATTTGTTAATTTGCATTTATTTTGTTTCATTTCAACTTACATAATTTTACTTGGGTATTTCCATCGTTCTATCTACTTTATCATTCGCCTTTAGAAAGATTGAGAAAAGGGAAGAAAGAAAAAATAACACAGAGAGAAGGAAAGAAAGAGGAAGGGAAAGATGAAGAAAAATAAAAAATAGTGAAAGTGAAAGAGTGAAAGAGAGAGAGAGAGAGAGAGAGAGAGAGAGAGAGAGAGAGAGAGAGAGAGAGAGAGAGAGAGAGAGAGAGAGAGAGAGAGAGAGAGAGAGAGAGAGAGAGAGAGAGAGAGAGAGAGAGAGAGCGAGAGAGAGAGAGAAGTATCCACCGCAGCCAACAATTACAAAAGGAGGAAAGCAGAAAGAAGAAAAGTGACCCGCGGAGAGACATAAACCGGCAAGCACGCTTCAGGAGGGCTGATGCTGGCCGAGGTAAGAGCTGGGTGTGGCAAGGGGGGGGGGGGGGGTCTGGCTTCAGGGGTGGGGGGGGGGAAGGGAGAGGGTAGAAGGAAACACGCACGAACATCAGCCCCTCCACCGCGCCAGAACTCACCCTTTCCCCTAAACTCTTCCTTCACCCCCACCCCACTCCTCCTTCACCCCCACCCCACTCCTCCTTCACCCCCACCCCACTCCTCCTTCACCCCCACCCCACTCCTCCTTCACCCCCACCCCACTCCTCCTTCACCCCCCCCCCACTCCTCCTTCACCCCCACCCCACTCCTCCTTCACCCCCACCCCACTCCTCCTTCCCCCCCCCCCCACTCCTCCTTCACCCCCACCCCACTCCTCCTTCACCCCCACCCCCCCTCCTTCACTCCCACCCCCCTCCATCCCCCCCAAACCTCCCCCTTCACCCCTCCAGCTTTCCTTACAACCCCTCCTTCACCCCCCAACCCCGCTTCCCCCAATCCATCCCCGACGAACATGCCGTTATTGACCTAAAATCGAACGCAAATTTACGAGCGCACCCTCATCCCGGCGCCATCTGTCCCTGTCACACCGCCACTCAGTGACAGCGTGACGTCGAGGCGCCAAGTCACGCCGATGTGGCTCTGTGACACTCACGCTCTTTCCCCTTCCC
This sequence comes from Penaeus chinensis, assembly GCF_019202785.1. Taxonomy (NCBI): domain Eukaryota; kingdom Metazoa; phylum Arthropoda; class Malacostraca; order Decapoda; family Penaeidae; genus Penaeus; species Penaeus chinensis. The sequence continues at coordinate 7,036,037 of NC_061832.1, forward strand.
CTTCCCCTACCCCTGCCTCCTTTCCCCTCCCCCCACTCCCTCTCCTCTTTCCCCTTCCCTTTTCAACTACCCCCTTTCCCCTCCCCCCTCCCTTATCTCTCTCTCCTTCCCCTTCTCCTTCCCCTTCTCCTACCCCTTTTCCCCTTTCCCTTCCCCCTTTCCCCTCACACGCAGGGAACCGAGACATGACCTCAATCCTCGCGCTACACCTCGGGCGAAGATCTGTCATGTCACGTTAATTATATTTATAATAAAAATAGCAGGTTCATGTCTTTGTCGCCGCAGGCCAAGTTGTTCAGCGAAACCAGAAGCTCCTGCAGCACTACGTCTCACGCCCGAGACACCTTTCAGCAAAAAATGGAAATATACAAATAACACGCACATACACACACACACACACACACACACACACACACACACACACACACACACACACACACACACACACACACACACACACACACACACACACACACTCCCACTCACACCAACTACAGGGGCTAATACCCTCGTATCCCCCGTTATCTTCACAACCTTTCGGTAGTCATGTCCCCGCGAGGGTTACTGGCGCCACACACACACACCTCACGCCCCAGTGCCACGTCTCCTGTGCCGTCCCCGGGTGCCCCTCCGTCAGCCCCATCACCATCGCCACCGACGCCACTTAGACGCCTCATTAAACGGCTTTAAAGGGACAGTAAAAAAACGCAATCGTGAGGACCAGACACACCGTGAGGATCTGAATAAAGGATTGGAGGACATGAAGAGATCTGAAGGAAGTACTTGATGGGTATTGCAGGTCAGTTCATCCTCCTTTTTTCGAGGGAGTGCCCAGGGATGGCAAAACTGCAGCAACGGATTACCTTTCTGTGGAGGAACTTCAATGCACGACGGTTCCGTAGTGTAAACTTTTAGCGATTCAAAGAAGGGTAAGCATTGAAAAACACATTTTGGAATATTTAAAGTCTTCCTTTTGTGTTTCTTTCCTTCTCTCCTTCTCTCTCTCTCTCCCTCCCCCGTACCCTCTCCCCCCTCCCTCCCCAGCACCCTCTTCCTCTCCCCCTCCCTCTCCCTCCTTCCCCCCCCCACAACCAGAATCTACATCATCCCCTACCCCTCCTACCCAACCCCCGCCCCTTCTCACCCGCCCAAAAATTCCCATCAAAGGCTAAAAACAAGTGAGCCCCCCCCCCCCTTCCCCACCAATAATACCCCTCGTGCACTAGTCCTGTCATTACGGCCAGACTGACGCAACTTTGCAAGGGAGAACCTGCAATATTGCCTACGTAATGCTCTCGCTTCTATTATCTTCATCCCGTGGTTATCGTATAAAATATAACAATGAATCCGATAACACCAGCTACAAATAAATGGATAAAAACGCACATGGAATTAAAAATAATAACAAAAAAGGAGAAAAAAAAAACTATGCTGATACGAAGCTGATTAAAACTTCCTTTGTTCTTCTCTCTGCCCCAAAACCTGACACAGGTATGGGGTAAGAGAGGGGAGAGGGGAGAGGGGAGAGGGGAGAGGGGAGAGGGGAGAGGGGAAGAGAGGAGAGGGGAGAGGGGAGAGGGGAAGAGAGGAGAGGGGAGAGGGGAGGGGAAGAGCAGAGGGGAGGGGGAGGGGAGAGGAGAGGGAGGTCTACATCCCTTCTAGATAAACATAACAAAAAAAGGACATTCATCTCACTCGTATATATAGAACGGATTCTCAAAATTCCAGATTTCTGACAAGAGTTAAACCAAGAATAACACAGCCCAAAACAACTAGTAAATAAGTGAATCCTTTTCTGCCTTTCCACAAATAGCGACAAGCAAAACAGCTTTCACTATGAAGAAGAAACTATACAAATTTTTTTTGAAAAGTATGTCCAATTATAACTTTTCGCAATTAACGAAAAACAAAACAACTTTCAATACAAAAAAGTACCGTAAATTTAATTCTAACTTCCCGAAAACAACGACAAACAAACCACCCTTGTAATAAGAAAAAAAAAAAAAAACTCCCGCAAACGACACACAAAACAAACAACGTTTTATACCCCCCCAAAAAAAATCTATCCCATTGTTCTAACCATCGATGTACCCGATTTCGCTCCCACACTCACTAGGCCCAGCTGAGTGACCCCCACCCCCGCCCTCCTCACCCCCGCCCTCCTCCTCCTCGTCCTCCTCCTCCTCGTCGTCGTCGTCGTCGTCGTCGTCGTCGTCGTCGTCGTCGTCGTCGTCGTCGTCGTCGTCGTCGTCGTCCTCCTCCTCCTCCTCCTCCTCCTCCTCCTCCACAACCACAACCACAACCACAACTACTACCTCCACCACTACCTCCACTACCACCACCATTACCTCCACCATCTCCTCCACTACCACCACCATTACCTCCACCATCATCACCATTATCTCCACCACCCCTACCTCCTCCACCTCCACCTGAACCTCCACCTCCTCCTCCTACCCCCCCCCACCCCACCCCACCCCACCCCGCCCTACGCACTTGCTTGTCCCACTCAGAGCGCCAACAGTAAGTGCTTATGATTAGGTCACTAACGCCACCTCAATGCCTCACTTGGGCTACTTGGCGCTCACTTGACAACTTCTGAATCCGTCATTAGGTGGGCTTCTTAATTCCGCCAGTCTCGTGCAGCGTCTTTCCGAGATTTCTTCGTCCAACGCGCGAGACCGAACGTAACTATTGGCAGAACTAAGAATTTAAAATGCATACCGGGCCAAAATCGCAAAAGAGATTTACGTGAATATTACACCATCACTGCACTGTCCGCCACTAAACCAGAATGTTAAATCAGGTTTATCACGGAACGAAAAAAATAGTAAGAAAAACATGCAATACTCATAAGAGCAACCAAAAGGAGTTACTCTCCATAATAATGCAAGTAAAGGTGATTATAACTAATATTAATAATACCAAGAGTAATAGTACTAGTAGAACTACTATTACTACTACTACTAAGAATAAGAATAACTACACCAAAACAACATTATTAATGATAATAATAACAGTAATAATAATAATGATGATGATAACAATAATAATCATAATAATACTTATTACCATCACTGTAATTTCATCTCATAATAAACATTATTACTAACGTTAACATTAATAAAGATAATAAAACAATAAAAGCATAAAAACGTGCGACGAAGAACAACCAAGACAATGGCCGTAATAACGATACACAAACCCCGGATCCTCAGCCCCGTCACCCACCCACCTTTTCAGGCCTATCTCCCCCCCCCCCTAACCCTCCCCGACCTCAACTGTAGTATCTACCGCTTCGACAACACCCCCTCCCCTCTCCTCTCTCTCCCCCTCCCCCCTCTCGCTCCCGCCTGGCCTCCCAACCCCCGCAGTGGTGTCCCAAGGTCCCGTGAGTCGGTGACTCACCCACCAACGCAGGACCTGTTCAGTGCGTCTCGTTTCGCCTCGTGAGGAGAGAGGCGAGTTCGCGGAGGATATGTCGATGAGCCATCCGTCCGAGCGGGGTTTAAAGGCTGGGTGCTGGGTTTGTGTGTGTGGGGGGGGGGGGGGATTTGTGTGTGTGTGTGTGTGTGTGTGTGTGTGGGAGGGGGGATTTGTGTGTGTGTGTGTGTGTGGGAGGGGGGATTTGTGTGTGTGTGGGAGGGGGGATTTGTGTGTGTGTGTGTGTGAGAGGGGGGATTTGTGTGTGTGTGTGAGAGGGGGGATTTGTGTGTGTGTGGGGGGGGGGGGATTTGTGTGTGGATGGGCATTGGGTTTGTGGTTGGTTGGGTGAAAGGATGAATGGCAGTAGATTAGGTGTTTGGGTGGATGGATAGATGGATACATATTGACAGACAAGTAGACGGATAGACGGAGGGCTGGACTTGCGATTCCTTTCCCATTAACTCCTCTCTGTCGCATGTTTCGGCCGTCGCGCTGTTCCCGCTGGATCGATGTCGCATCTAACAAGTGCTTCCTGTGGCGCCGCCATCCCTGATAACTTTCCTGGTGGTCGTGTTGAATGTACGAGATGCAGGAATGTGAATCTATCACACATCAGCTGTTTGTTGGCGTCTAAATCAGTATAACGCACCCACATTAAACATAATCCATTTCAATTAATTCAGTACGAGGAGTGTTATAGTACGATGGAATATGTGAATATCTCCTTCTTATTCTAATTTTCACTGGATTTCCCCTCCTCAAAAAATCCGGATAAAGGGCAGAACCCGAGATGCACAAAACGTAGAGCTCGGGCGCCCATCACCCAAATTCCAAATCTGAAATGTGCACCGATCAAGCGCCACGTGTTGAGGGAACGGTCCGGCCGCCCAGGGAACAAGAGCCCGCGCGCACCGGCCAGGGACGGAGGGAGGCTGCCCCCGAGGACCCCCAACCTGGATTAACGAATCGACTGTTTTGTCCTCCTTCGACTCCCGACCGCAATGAAGAAAAAGAACAAGAGGGGAAAAAAAGATCGCGTTCGAGGAAACAATGGACTTGCGACTCACCACGAAGACCTGCAACCGCCAACACGCGGACGCGAACCGTACGTGAAAAAGACGGCAGTTCGCAGTACGGTGTGGTGACTTTACGCACTGTTCTGGGGCGAAAGGTCAGCCTGTCACATACAATGCAATAACAGAGGGCTAGGGGAGGAGGGCAGTGCATAAGGGCCCAGAAGTGTGGAAGGCAATATTGCAAAGGTCAACCATCATGGCAGTTGTCTCCGGATGTATATAATTTGTTGTGGATTGCATTTTACCTAACAAAGACTTGTTCATAAGTTTATTTATTTATATATATATATATATATATATATATATGTATATATATGTATATATATATGTGCATACCTATATATACATATACATATTCATGTGTATACATATACATATTCATGTATATATATACATATAAATATACATATACACATACACATAATATATATATACATGTAAAAATATACACATGTGTGTATATATATACACATACATATCTACAAACGTATATATATACACACATACATATCTACAAACGTATATATATACACATATACATACACACACATATATATACATATATGCATATACATATATATAAATATAGAAATATATGCATATATATACATATAAATATAGAAATATAAACATATAGACATATATGCATATCTATACATATATCAATATAGACATATACATATACATATACATGTGTGTGTGTGTGTGTGTGTGTGTGTGTGTGTGTGTGTGTGTGTGTGTGTGTGTGTGTGTGTGTGTGTGTATGTGTGTATGTGTGTATGTATGTATGTATGTGTGTATGTATGTATGTATGTATGTATGTATGTATGTATGTATGTATGTATGTATGTATGTGTGTGTGTCTGTAATATATATCAAACCATCAAGCATAAATCATTAACTTCATAATATCCGGATTGGCGTATCGACTCGGACGCCCCCCCTCTCTCTCTCTCTTAACCCTAACCAAGAAGACGACACAACCACCAACAAGTAAATACAAACGCGCCCACACTCGACCTCCGAAGCCTGAACCTCGAGGAGCCAAGCCTCACGCAGCCGCCGTCCGCCTTGTCTCCCGCGGGATAGACCTGCCACTCGAACTCGTCGGGTTTCGTCCACCTACGAGCTAGGATGAGCCGCGACCCACTGACCTTTGCATGCAACGTTTGCAAGGAATGCACGATGGGCTACTCCTTCAGGCCATCCTCGCCAGGAGCTCACTGACATTGACTTTTATCTCGCACGGAAAGCCCTCGTCTCTTCCCGCCTGCAAGGGAAGACGCGCCTCCGGGAGAACAACACGCTCGCCCCCTGCTGTTACTGCCTGGGAGAGGAGAGGGTGGGGGGGGGGGGTTGAGGAGGAGATAAAGAAGGAAGAAACCATGGTGGCGGTGGAGGAGGAGGAGGAGGAGGAGGAGGAGGAGGAGGAAGAGGAGGAGAAGGAAGAGGAGGAAGAGGAAGAGGAGGAAGAGAAAGGAAGAGGAGAAGGAAGAGAAGGAAGAGGAGGAGGAGGAGAAGGAAGAGGAGGAGGAGGAGAAGGAAGAGGAGGAGGAGGAGGAGAAGGAAGAGGAGGAGGAGGAGGAGGAGGAGGAGGAGGAGGAGGAGGTGGTGATGGTGGTATGGTGTTGGTATGGTGTTGGTATGGTGTTGGTGGTGGTATGGTGTTGGTGGTGGTATGGTGGTGGTGGTGGTATGGTGGTGGTGGTATGGTGGTGGTGGTATGGTGGTGGTGGTGGTATGGTGGTGGTGGTATGGTGTTGGTGGTGGTATGGTGTTGGTGGTGGTATGGTGTTGGTATGGTGTTGGTGGTGGTATGGTGTTGGTATGGTGTTGGTATGGTGTTGGTGTTGGTGTTGGTATGGTGTTGGTGTTGGTATGGTGTTGGTGGTGGTATGGTGGTGGTGGTGGTATGGTGGTGGTGGTGGTATGGTGTTGGTGGTGGTATGGTGTTGGTGGTGGTATGGTGTTGGTGGTGGTATGGTGTTGGTGGTGGTATGGTGTTGGTGGTGGTATGGTGTTGGTGGTGGTATGGTGTTGGTGGTGGTATGGTGTTGGTGGTGGTATGGTGTTGGTGGTGGTATGGTGGTGGTGGAGGAGGAGCAGCTGCAGCATCAGCATGAAGGGGACCAGGAAGAGAATCAAGGAGTATGGCAACAATGATGACGAAATGGTGAAGGGGAAGAAAAGAATGAGAGGGGAAAGGATGGAAACACTAACAAGATAAATAATAAGACCTACTAAGAAACACGACAGGACAAGACATACTTGTAAAGGAAAGAACAAGCAAGACTAGGAAAAAAAAAAACAATGATCGAACAAGGAAAAATAAACAAGG
>NC_061832.1:7060376-7075376 GCF_019202785.1 Penaeus chinensis
TTACATAGTATTTAAAATTTTATAAAGAAAATAGTTTACCATTTCAGATGCTCACTTACTAATAAATGAGAAAAAAAGAGGGCCTAACTAGATAATATAGCAAGACTGAACTATTCAATGTTCAAAAATATTCATTTATGTGTTAGGAAATGCAGCCATGGCATATATCTGGGAACAGAATCAAAAATGTCCCTCTCAGTGTTCTGCCTACATCAGTTATACTTCGGTGGTTTGCATAATAAAGCGCCAAGAAGGAAACGTAAAAAGAGATTCATTACATTACAAAAATTCTTCTGTGAAAGACCAGTAAATACTGAAAACACACACTCTTCATTGCAAGTGTTCTTGTAATATAAAATAATAAAGATCAAAGGCTGACTTATTATACCTTTACTTGAGGGCTAGAAGACACTTAAAGGTCAGAAACTATGATCTAATTGGTTATGGAAAGGTCACTTTCTGCACACACTGGCAAACCTTTGTTATCAATTATCAAAGTTTGTTATTAGAAGTCAACAGTATCCCAATAGAGAAATGTATAATTTTTAACATAATTTATCCATTACAAATCACAGTCACCATCACACATTATGTTTCGTTCACACAGCTTCTTGAGCATACCTGCTGCTGTTATCAAGTAAATACCGCTTGATTACATATCTCTGTCCATCCATCTCGACCAAGAATAGCTGTCAAAGATCAGCAGATGAGGCTTCTTACATCAATGTCTCAATCAGTAATATGATTGTAATATTTTTGCCTTTATCTCTGGCAGCTATATCAACTGGTCACAGGTTGGGAGACTTCTGAGAGCCAATAAGGCAAGATATGCATCCCAGAGACTGTGGAAGTTCTGGGTACAAGGTGCCTCTACCCCCTCCACAGCCTATTAAAAAGTTCAGTTACTGCTTGAACAGAATCCCATATGTTTTGGTAGGAATTCATGAGCCTCATGTGAGATCACAATGAACATGAACTTTATATGGATGTTTCACAACTGAAGGTGAAATTATCAAATAAAAAATCAAATAAATATATAAATACGAATCACAATTTGGATCACATAAAGAAACATGCAGTAACATAAATATTAACTTTACAATCACCCTATTTTGAATAACTTCAAAGACAAAACTTTATTATTCAAAAAACATGAAAATACAATTTCTATAAGTAACATAGAACAAAACTAAAGCCAATTCTTAAGAATGCAGGCTATAAGAAAAAATTATATGAAAGAAAGGAAAAATCATATACCATCTTAAGTCGTAGTATACATAATCTGACATTCCTTCTATTCAACTAGGCTATTAGGAAAATTCTCTGAAAGAAAGGAGAAAATCATATATAATCCTAATCTGCAGTATACATAATCTGACATTTCTTTTATTCAACTTAAAACATACATCTTTTGCCACTTTCAACAGCTATTCAAAGTTTCATGGATGGCTGACTAAGTGCCACCTCTGCCAAGGCATTAAGACCTGCCATGCTTGACAAAACACTGGGCTCCACCACGCTCGTATCTGAAATGAAGAGAAGCTCGAGGTAATTTCAAGTGAAGATTCATTATTCATCATGAGATCATCTTACATGCACATAATTTATCAATAAATACTGACCCCAATATGACAGCTGAAAAAAATAAATAAATAAAGAATCAAGAAAGCACAAGCAATGATAGCCCTCTTATCAAGAAGGTGAAAGCATCCAGAAGATATTTGTCAACTCCAAACAAACCTCTTCGAAGGGGACCATTGACTGGATCATGCCGTGTGATGGTCTGCTTGCGAGCTTTCCTCTTTTGTGAACCTATGCGAGGGCCGCCCTCTGAACTACCAGATTCTCCCGGTGATAAGGATCCTCCAGCAACCAGAAGAGTACCCTGAGAGGGACTATGTTGTTGAGTGACAGATGAGGTGGAAGAGGAAGAAGATGGTGTTGGAGAAACAGCCTCACCATCAGATGTATTTCCTACGGTCCCACCATTGCTGGTACTGGTGCTGGTCACTCCTCCAGCTGTGGGCCAACTGGTGACTGTGGTAGTGGCGGTAGATGTGGCTGATGCAGAGGGGGGAGGATCTGATGTAGAATCAGCTTGTGCTGCAACACGACTGCTGCTGCTCACGACTCCCAAGGTGGCTTCTGGAAAGGAAAGCATAATACTTATGGTTCTATATGAAGTATATCAACAAAATAACTGAACAATGTATATGATACGAGAATTATTACATTTAGGAATTCAATTAAAAGGAATGAATATTCTACTGAATAGAAAACAATTATGTGAAATAGTGCCAGTATTAATGTCAATCAAAGAGTAAATTATGATAAATGCTGCCCAGTGAGTAATCCAGTGAAAGAACAAGCCATAACCTTGCTCTCATCCTTTATTAGACTGTAATTAAGCATTTTGCTCTTGATAATGCTTTTGTCCAAATGTTACTAATTTTGAGTGCTCAAAGAAAACAATATAAAAAAAGAGCAAACAAAATTCATTACAGTTTCCCGAACACAAAAGAGCTCAACAAAGCATCCCATTTCCCTCAAAAACAACAACATACTATTGCAAAGACACAAAGTTTACTTACGTGTCGTGTGTGGGGCTGGGTGGGAGGTGGCATGCACATTTGCGTGAGATGCATGTGAGGATGAGGAGGCAGAGGGGGGGCGCTTCTTTTCCTTCTTCCGCCTGGTGAAGTCGTCCAGGTCCAAGGCGGGCAGGGCTTCAATCTTTGCCTCTAAATCAAAGTCACTGTGGGATGGGCAAATCACTTTTAAAATGCAGTCTTACAACAAAAATTACGTACTAAGTATAAAATACATCACAGAAGTCTCCTTCCTGAGATGTCTTCATAATTCTGATAGCTTTGATGTGTGGTAAATGGGAAATAAAATCTTTTAAACTGTGTAATACAACTCCTGTTATGATAAATGTCAAATTTTCCATATCTTAATTACACAAAGGTACTGTAATACATCATGAGTAGGATAAATTCATATATGGATTCAAATGCTTGGGAAACAGATGGACATATCCACTTACTTTGGTGATAGTCTTCTTGACTGGCGACGACTTTTTCTCCCTCCATCTTCAGCTCGCCGCCCTCCTGCCTCCCTAATGGTAGAAACACGAGAATAAAGAAAAGGGAATAAAATTTTAAAAATACCCATTTCCCTTTGTAATTATTTAATATCTGAAGCCCAAAATTAATATAATCTAACTTTAACCTCTTATAGTTGGGCACGTCTATAGCCTTCATGAAGAACCAACTCATCAGGAAGTTTCACTATATGCAGCAAGCTCCTCGGCCAAAAGGCTAGTGAACTGGAGTATGCCCAGGCCTGCTCACTAGCTGTGGGAAGTTGCAACTCACTCTGGTGGGTGATATTCTCCTCTTATATTGTAATATATACTCCATTTTAGGAGTGTTTTTACTATCTCATTGTGCAAAGTCAGTAATGCATCTTCAAAATAGAACAGAAACACTACAGGACGTTGAAAAATTATTTTTTTCTAGAAATGAAAAAGTAACAAAAAATAATATATATACAGTGCTGCTACTCCCCTCTTCACCTATTATACTCCTTGAAACAAGGAGCAGGACACAGGGACACACCACATGTCGTGCATATGACTCTGATCTCCTTCCTTCAGTTTTGGTTCCTCCAGCAGAGTGCATAATGCCTCCAATGCTGGAACAGAGTGTCCGCAGGCATGTGTGCCTGCTGTGCTTGTTCATCCTGATATTCCTAAGGAGGAACATGCTGGAAAGAATCTGGATGTCCACCTTCCTGCAGCATCCCCAGCACCAATTCCCTCCTGAAATCTGCCTGGGTGAGATTTCCTGGGAACAGCTAGCCCTTTGATGACTGTCATATCCAGCAGACAGAAGATCTTCTTGTACCACTTGATGGTCTGTATAGCTGCTGGATATGACTGCACTAGCTGATCCGAGAGGTCAACGCCCTTCATGGTGTTACTATATGACTTCAGGCTTCAACATCTATACCCAATGGCAGTTGGGAGGCAGGGTGATGACCTTGTTGGTGTGGGCGGTGGAAAACATTGTCACCAGATGTTTGTCCATCCAATGAAGGCAGAGCATTCCAATTGGTGTACTCCAGAGGGTTATTTACCATCTCCTCCATCTTCTTTCTGGTTCTTTTCTGTCTTTTCTCTTTTTCTTTCTTTCCTTCTCTCTCTCTCTCCCCTTCCCTCCCAAAAAATACAAGACAGATTCAGACAGACAGACAGACACACACACATGAAACTTCAAAAACAGTCCATTATAAAGGTATACAGCCATGATAGGGGTAGCTGTCACCAGTGTGAACACCTATAGCCATCATGGTTATAGGTGTGCCTGGCATGACAGGTCGGCTTTGCATGATGGCTACAGGCATGCCCGGAAGTAAGAAGAGGTTAACAATCCTTGCTAATAATAAAAATCTGAATAACGAACCTAAAATAAATACATACTCCATTCTAAAATAGCCTAAACACACCAACTTCATTAAACAATAGAATTATTCCCCATTGCTTGACATAACCAACCCCTCAGACAGACCAAACTTACCCATTCTCTTCCTCGTTTTTTGAATTCATCACATCATCGTCTTCCATAGGTTCATCCTCATGGTCCTCTTCCTCAGGGTCCTGCTGCTGAACCTGCTGTGTTGGCTGTTGCCCCTGTATGTCCTCCTCATCCTCCTGGTCCTGAGCTGAATTAGATTCTGTCTCTTCCCACCTGCATTAGGGAAAAGGCCATTTTCTTGTCAAGATGTGGTAAGCATAAGTAGCAACTTTATGAAGATAATGATATGATGGTATTAAAAATGAGAGAAATGAATGCTAATAGGGATGATGATGAATCTTTCATTGCGGATTTTATTGCAAACCGATGCCTCCAAGGTCAAAAAATTTGTCACAGTGACCTTACCTGATTTCCCCATTCCTTGAACTTAAGGGATATTTTTTTCTAATGCTATCAATATCGTTAATTTTATCATTATTATTAAAAATATGGTCATATATCAGAATGTTATGAAAATATCAAGATATCCAAAAATCAATATGAATCTTTAAAAAAAACACAGAAAAGGATAAACATATATGTAGCACTAATAGCTGATTAACTGGTGGCTAAGCCCATCTATGTGTAAACACAATTAATAAACTAAAATTTCAGTGGGTAAGGCATGTATATCTTGCCATCCATGATCAATGATAAATAATAACAATGTTATTACCATATACTAACAACACAATAATGATAAAGATAATAATAATGATAATAGTAATAACAATAATAACAACAATAAAAAAATAAAATAAAAATAGAATAATAGAATAGTATGAATAATAATAACAACAATGATGATGATGATCGTGATGATGATGATGACAGTAAAAATAAAGTTAAAGATAATGATAACAATAACAACAAAAACAACAACAACAATAACAACAGTAACACTACTGTAACAATAATAAATAACTGTCAAAAAGTACTGAACGCACCGGCTATTTCTTGTCCGAGATCTCCGAGGCGCCTGCAAGACTCCCTCGGATATTAGCTCCTCATAACGCTTTCCCTTTAGCTTCCTTGGTGCTCTTGACCGCCCTCCTGAGGTATCACCCCCCAGGCCTCTGGAGGTCTCTCTGCCTGCGCGTCCCGAGGGAACATCCCGTCTCTGAGGATTGAGGAACCGAATATCAGCTTTATGCCTACTTTCATTACCTATCCCATTCACATCATAAACAAATATGGGTATAAAATGGAAGAAGAGAAAGAAAAAAAAAAAAAAAAAAAAAAAAAAAAAAAAAAAAAAAAAAAAAAAAAAAAAAAAGAGTATATATTAAAAAAAAGAAGGGTAAGAGTGAAGGGAGAAATCACTTTTAATCACTATCTAAAATAACTCATTTACTCTAATTAAGGCAATAATATTAATGTCTAGATATACAAAAACTTTCCTTGATATTAAGGCCATGTTTAAAAATATAAGTAGTAAAATATGCACTGTCTACAATGGTCTGGTTTCATCAACTCTAGAAGTGCTTAGTCATAAACACTCTATACACTCTTTAAGTGCTTTGTCATAGAACAGTCAATTACTAGCCATCTACAGGTAAAATAAAATAATAAAACAAAACCACAGAAGACAGAGCAGAGCATATGCATATATATATATATATATATATATATATATATATATATATATATATATATACATATATATGTATATATGTATATATGTGTGTGTGTGTGTGTGTGTGTGTGTGTGTGTGTGTGTGTGTGTGTGTGTGTGTGTGTGTGTGTGTGTGTGTGTGTGTGTGTGTGTGTGTGTGTGTGTGTGTGTGTGTGTGTGTGTGTGTTTGTGTGTGTGACACACACACATACATATATATACATTATATATATATATATATATATATATATATATATATATATATATATATATATATATATATGTATGTATATATATGTACGTGTATGTGTATGTGTATGTATATATATATGAATATGTATCTGTATATGTATATGTATCTGTATATGTATATGTATATGTGTATGTATATATATATATATATATATATATATATATATATATATATATATATATATCTAGATCTATCTATCTATCTATATATATATGATACATGCACTCCTGACAATAAGAAACAATGACAAGAAACAATGATAATTCAATAAAACACTAATGAAAAATAAAATATCTTGTAAGTAAATAAGAAGCATGTGGTAATTAGTATTTTTAGTTCATATATTATGTAACATATAAAACTTTCAAACATGAATCATAGATATTTTAATTTTTGCAGTTAAAATGAATATAAAATCAACATTTTCAAAGACACAGAAATATATCTGAAATATTTCAAGTATATACATCTATGGCAATTAGTGGGTCACAACCCCGAGAGAGTTGCTGAGGGATAGAGGGGGTCATGAAGCCTAGACTAATTTGCTGGGTGTTGCTATTCTTATTAAGAATATATAGAATGCTATTTTTTCTCTTTCCTTCTCTTTATCTTTACCCAAAAACATGGAGCTAGAAAATCCTTAATTCTAACAGCTGATGTTAGAGAGTGGCGAATGTCTCAGAGATTTGAGAGGGAGGTAGTAGTTATGTCAGATTTGAGAAAGGGGTCACTGACGGTTGGGAACTAATGATAAAAAAATCTAAATCCATTACAGAATAAATAATGTAACAGCTAAAAAGTATAACTTGCACTACAAACAGTATAAATGAGCTGCAGCCTTGCCTTTTTGGGTGACGTCTCATTCTCCTCCGGTCCCTTTTCTTTGGATCGCTTTCTCTGTGTTGGATTGGCATTATCACTGGGATTACTATTATTGCTATTATTGGAGTCGACTGATTCCTTTGCAGTGTTCTCCTGGTTCTCACCTTCGACTTCCTTTTTCTCATTGGTTTCTGCACTTTGGTTCTTTTCCCCAGAGTCACCTTTTGGCGTCACTTTTGGTTTACTACCCTTATCGTAAGCCTTGTCGACCACATAATGAATGGCCTGTGACATACAGAATTTTATATAAGTGCCATTTCCTTTGTTGAGAATAGCCTGTGGAAAGGAGGGCTTTTCTATATCGTTATTATTGTTATTGTTATTATGTAGGTTCTCTGGTCGGAAGAAGCGAGGATACCCAGGCCGGGTTTCATTTGGAACACTGCTGGGGAAATTTGGTTCACTACACTTTCTGTCCACAACACTATCAATTATATCTTGGTTTGATGTACACAGTTTAGTCTCTCGAGTTAAATTTAAAGGCTGGACATTTGCTGGTGCGCTACATCCAATCGGTGGGGGTTTGGTTCCTTCAGAGGGAGTATTTGCTTCTTGTGGGGAGGCTTTAGCATCCCGAGGTGGGCTGCCTGGAGGGCCTGCCACAGATCTTGAACTGAAGGGGCCATTGCTCACTCTTCTCTGCTGCTCCTCGCTGGTTTCTGTAGCTGGCTGTGTTCCTCCCTCTGGCTTATGTCTGCCTTGCGAAAATGTCCAATTTGCAGAAGATTTTGCATTTTCCTCAGTGGAACTGATCTGTAAATGTGAAAATGTGAAAAAAAAATTTAACTTCAAGATTTAAACACTGCTAAGCAAATAGCTTTAGAATTAAATTTTAAATGCTATTTATCATTGTAATTTACCAATTATGTAATCAAATTGTATTATAAAAATACAAACTACCAACAGCAACAGAGAAAATTACTGATGAAAAGGAAATAAAATTCATATTGTAAAGTATATCTGACATTTATTTATGATTTTAACCCATGTGATCTGGATGCTTCACTGCCATCATGTGGCCCAAAATATGGGTATAGGCTTACATTCACCTGCCTCTCAAGCCAAAGTTTTTCATGACGTGATGGTCATGCTATCTGGATTGTAGGGTTTAATCTTTGTTTTCTATTAGACATGAAGTTTTACTTTATTTTGTTTTATTTATTTATGAAAGAAGACAAAGCAAAAGAAAAAGAAAAGAAGAAAGGAAAATTGATGTGTAATGACACAGTAACTAACCTTGGCCTTTTCGGGACTGGGTACTATCTGCGCTTGTGCTGAAACAACAGGTACAGGTTGGTCCAGCATATTTGCATGTACATATCTCTTCTTGGGAGGTTTGGGAGGCGTCATATTGGTGGCAGGTTCAGACAGTGAAGACTGTACACTGCTTTGAGAAGTTGTAACAACAGCTGGGTCACTGCCTGTGCTGGGTTTGGGTCCGTTAAAAATGGCAGGGTTATTAGAATCTGGAGAGACACTGGGAGCCACAGCTGAAGGTTGTACCGTTCCGCTCCAGGTGGACAAACTTGTAGTAACACTTGCGTTTGTACTTATAGAGGACCCACAGGTAGAGTTTGCAGTTGCATTTGAAGAGCCACTGGTAGCAGAATTCACGTCTGATAATGTGCTAAGGGCAGCAACACTAGGAAAGGAATCGATAGGAGCACAGCGAGCTGTTGATGTGTTTGCAGCTGACACATAGGCTGTGGTGAATGTAGTAAGGCTGGATGGCCCACTAACTATATTCTGATTGCTGCTGCTGCTGGTGGAGGCTGTTGACAGGAGAGTACTTAGCCCTCCCATCTGGGCCTCATCTGTGAAAATGAGGGAAACAAATGCATATTACTATTTGCTGGCCTCAAATATATATGACTTAGAACAAAAAATGCATACAAGCAATTATGTGAGAATTCTCTCTCGCTCTATTCCTGAAAAGGGATGGTATTGATGCTTATAGTTCCTTTCTAACCCCACCTTCAGACTGTACACTTCCACATCAAAATAATTTAAATCTAAAAGAGAAAGTATCTTTCTACAAATTAAATCTCAAAGCATTTCAATACAAGTGCCTTGTTGCTATCCTCCTCATGATAATAATAATATTATCAGTAATAATAGATAATAACTAAATATAAAAGATATTTATCCTACTTTGGTAAATTTTATATTTTCAACTCATTCAATGAAACCAAAATATCAGCTTCAAATATCAAATTCTACTTTTTCAATATATAATCTATAATAATCTTGAAACTCAAGAATGTTAATTTTTGGTAAGAAACCTTATTGAAATGTGGATAATTGGAGTTATAAATTGATCCTAACTTGTACGAAAGTTATATATAATTAACCCAATACCGACGGGCATGACGTGTACGCATGTGCTATGGCCACTGTGAGTTACTTGTTTGCATGTTTTTGCACAAAGATGGCTACACATGTACAACGTCACCAATGAGCCAATTACGAGTACTGCCTGTCTCACCCAACTACCCTTTTCTTTGATTTACGAAAATGTTTTACCTTATCTCATTTTGCAGTTACTAATGTTTATAATAAAAATAACACCATCGAAATTCATAGCACGAGTAAAAATTACATTTTTCCCGCCAATTCAAATCATGTAAGGTCACAAAGTCTACTAATTGACCCCTCTGTGGCTAAGCACTAGCAGAGCCATCTATGTGCAGACATTTCACAAAAATATAGAAAATGGGCACAGCATTTTCCCCATTTTTTATTAATTTTCCCCAGCGGCATTGGGTTAAGTGGGGTGGGCTTAAAAATAATAAAGTATCAATAAGACTCACTATTTTTTTCCCCTTATTCTACCCAATGGTACTTCACAAGAAATTTAATGCAAAAAATCAGAACAGGCAATAAAACAAGACAATCTGACAGCAATTAAGACCTGTTACTAATTTATGCATCCACTGCTTATAAAAGAACTGGCAAGTATGTGGAAAAACCTACTCTCAGATGTCAGGTATGCCTTCATGTTAGGAAAATCTTAATTTGTACTGACTCTGAAGTTGTGCATCACACAAATTTCTTAGCTCTTTTGATTTATGAAGAAAGGAATATAAAGTCCTTTTAATCTTTATCATTTATGGGAACATTCTTTGTACTTAGCATGGTGATTTAATGGGTTCTTGAAGAGAATTCATTGGGAAAAATGTTGAAAAAGGCATCAAAGAGGATGACTAATTAAATAATTAAGACAAAACATATAAAATGCCTTATACAGATATAGTGTCATGTACAGTTTCTATAATCTCAGAATGACAGTCATTTTCCACAAGACAATTATGAATAAAATATAGCTCACTGTGTGGAAGCTTTTAAATGTTATATATTACCTTCATACTGATAAATAATACAAGCTAAAGAAATGACAAGAGCTATGTGCAATGCATCAAATGACTTAACAACAAGCTCAAAGTGCCATCTTGTGCTTCTAAGAAAACCCGAGTAAGGTATTCAATTCAGAAGGCAGCAAACGTACCGGCAAGTTTTCCAAAGGTGATGGCACCATCAGTTGGGAGGGGGTCACACCTGGGGACCTTCTGATTGGAGGGTCTAGCAGGAGGAGGTCGAGGGGGCTGTGCTGGGATCTTGTACCACTTGAAGTCAGGATTGGCACGCAGGAATGCTTCCTTGTACTGCCGGGCTAGTTCTGTGTAAGATGTCTTCTGCTGAGCTGGGAGGTCAGCCCACCACTCACCCAGGATCTTTGTCACCTGACGGTTCTCTAAGTGAGGGTATTTTTCTCGTACCTGTAATAGTATTTTAGGTCAGTCACCATTCTAATCTCAAGTTTAAGAGAACTATCTTTACCTTAAAATATATATTTTCTAGCAGTCCATTATCATAACAAATAACTAAATATACTGCAATAGAAATGAAGACACAGACGGAGGGAAATATAAAAGTACTAATGGTACAAAAGAATAACTTTTGATATACATAAACTAAAACCTACTAAACCTAAATGCAACACACGTAAGGCAAAAAAGAGTATCTAACTAATAATCACTAGTGATACTACTTCATCTTTCAGCTATGACAAACTAGACATAAAAAGAATGTGTCACACTAGCAAATTTTCACCTGCTTCCTTTTGCCAACCTCCAGATATCGTAAAAATGAGATGTAATTGTGATTATCATAAGAAATGACTAAGGACAGACTCATATTCAAGACAAAGTAATCAATATATTTTTTCTGATATTGAAGGATTAATTGTAAAAATAAGATATAAAATGAAACACTGCAACAAGTAACGTTTTAAGCTTGACTAAAGTTTCTCTTCAGAGGGAGTAAGACTGAAACTTATTTTTTACTTTATCTAAAGAAGAGCTTTTGACAAGCTAGAACTGTTACATGTGATTCCCTTTCTTTTGTAGCAGTGTTTATCTTATCTGTGGGTATATATTACTGTGCTTATATTTTTGTGCAACATATAACATTCACTAAAAATGACAAATAATAAAAAGGACAGTAATGCGTATACCCACTGATCACTTTCACATATCTAATTCTCAAAATGTATAAACTTAAAATGATGATGAAATGAAAAGGAAGACTTCAAACTGAGATAAAAATATATGAGAAAATGGTAGAAAAAAAAAGAGATGAAGAAAAAGACAAAATAATTTTCAGAGTTAGAATTCATCATTCAATATGTGAGAAAAAAAAACTCAAACAGGAAAGAGAGCATAAAAAGAAAGATATGAAAATAATAAATCCAAAATCACAACTTACACATCATTTCCAATAAATCTGCCATAACCAACTGAACACTATAAACAAACAAACGAACACACACACACACACACACACACACACACACACACACACATTGCAAAGTAACCATCTATGGTTGACCCAATAATTATAAGATTCATGAGGATGACATAAACAACCTGGAATACTGTTCTCCACAAAGAAATGTGATCAAATAGTAGCAAAACTAAGATACTGCCTACCAAGGGAGAAAAATGATAAGAGATAGAAATATGGAAGCATAAGTAAGTTCTTTGAGGATTTAAATGATTTTACTGACTTCTACAATGTAGACTTGAATCAGATTTTCATTAAAATTCAAAACTGAAATAAGAAAAAAATTAAAATCTAGGAGAGCACGAGAAAACAAACATTTCTTAAGGGAAATATTCAGACAACAGAGGTCTCAGGCCGTGCATGAGGAAGATTCAGCAATCATAATAACAGGTATAATCAAACCATACCCGAGTCCAAGAAAAATATTGTGGATAAAATAAACGAGAGAAAAAAAAAACAGAGCTTTTCTTTAACAACTCCGTCCCACTCAGGATGGCTGACATCATGCTATGGTTAGACTATCCCCAAATAGGAAACACATCCCGTCATATATGCTGCAGCCAAGTGGATAAAGAATAGGTAAGTCTATGCCTCTCAAATGAAGCTTGGAAATCCTGTCGTGAATGGGTTAACAGAATGACTAAATGCAAAGATGAAATAGTTGTCTATACTAAAACATAAAATTGCATGTGATCCTAAATAGAAGATTCCAGCCAGTTCATTAATGCCAGTGACTTTGAAACAGAGAGAAACACTCTCACTATGAATTAGTATATTGACATCCTAACATTCAGGAAGCAGGAATAAAGGACCTACTGAAAGCTTTAAATAAAATGAAAGCAGATTCACTAGATTCTAAAAAGAATGTGCTGAACTCTAACTATATTTACAATATTGCATTACACCCCAATACAAGAGAAATGATAAGCAAATCCTCAAAATTATAAACCAATATCACTAACAAGTGTAATAAACAAACCACAAAAAAGTAGCTCAGAAACGGCACTACGGTATCAGGAATAATAAATCACGCATATAAATCTCTTGCTTTTACAACAGCATTTCTAAGATTCTGCAGTTGTGAGATGTCCGAGTAGATTTTAATATGGTATTTATATATAAAAGATGAATGATTACAGGTAAACAAAGTATGTGGAGGCAAGGAAATGGTAAAGGAAGAAGTGACCATGACACAATACAAGTTACGAGAAGCAGTATTAAACATGTTAGAACAACAAGATGACCTCAGAATATAGGAACACTAGGCCAAAGGAATACATGAATGACACAAGTTACAAATGCTGTCAATGAGCGCAAGCATGAATAGGCTATTCATGTATGTAGATATAATGTATTAGAAAGATATAAATTTCCATTAACATTCAGATTGGGGGGACCTCTCCTGAATTTACTTGGTAGGGTTAATGCACTGTACATGACTGACATTTTACAAAATGTTAAGTATATTCATTGAATCTTCAACTTTCATTTATGCAGGCATTTTTTTTTGTAGTTTTGTTATATCAATGTGTAAGAAAAGTATTTTGCATATTTGGTAAGTTTTGGCAATAAACTATATATAACTTGAAAGGGATTCTTAGACTCACAAGAAAAAAAAAATACTTGTAATGCAAAATTTGGCCTTTTTACATATAAAAATATTAAATATATGCATTAGTTACCTAAATACATTCTGACTGTATCACTACTAACATGCCTTGCAATACCACAAGTTAGATTCCAATAGGTATGTATCTGATACTATGCAGAAAAAACTATGCATTAAATGTTTTTTTTCTGAAAACTTGAAAAATATTGCAATGAAATGCTTCAAAGATCAGCAGGCTCCTTTTCTTCCTAATGCTAAGATCTAGGGTAATAAAGAAGGTATCACTTAGATTGTCTTCCCTTGTTTCTTGTGAGAGAGAGAGAGAGAAAAAAAAGAAAAAAAAAAAAAATATATATACATATATACATATATATATATATATATATATATATATATATATATATATATATATATATACATATATACATATATACATATATATATATATATATATATATATATATATACATATATACATATATACATATATATATATATATATATATATATATATATATATATATATATATATATATATATATATATGTGTGTATTTCAAAATGTAAAAACCTGATACTGTAATTCTTAAAATGTGGTTTCTTGGCTCTCTTGACCCGTGTTTTATGTTAACAAATCAAATCACAAGCTTCTCCTTAAAAAAACATAGGTAGATTGCATAAACAGAGTAGTGTTCTTCACACACTTTCATTAACAACTTTGGAACTGAGTAGACAAGGAAGAAGAAGAATGACGGGGAAAACTATCCCTACGACAAAGATATAAGGACATAAAGATATTGAAAGTTCCAGCTACAACTACTGAAGAATGGAACAACTTTCCAAAAACCACTGGATGTGCCAGGAACATACATCAGTTGAAACTGTTTGGTGAAATTCTAAATACAGTAGACAGGTCCCTCTTGGGACAGCTCTCATTCCCATATTTGAACAACTAGATAAGACACACACACACACACACACAGAGAGAGAGAGAGAGAGAGAGAGAGAGAGAGAGAGAGTGAGAGAGAATCACCCTTGATCTCGTTCTACGCACCTGAGCTCTATGTCTTTTACAGAAAATGAGGAAAGCATTCATGGGGCGACGTGCAGGGTGTGGGGGAGCATCCTCCTGCTGGGGCGACACATCCTCTTGCTGGGGGGACACAACATCCTCCAAGTCGCCTTCGCCCTCGCTCTCACCACCAGATCGACTCTCCTGCAAG
>NC_061832.1:7077876-7082876 GCF_019202785.1 Penaeus chinensis
TGGCAAGACGACAGTTTTGACAGCGTAACGAGCAGGGAAGTGAGAATTATGACAGTGACAGTGACAGTTACCGGGGGAGGAGAGGGAGGGGGAGTTAAGGGTTACACCAATAGTAATAGACGCATTATACACTCAGGAGTAACGGTAACCTTCACATACTTTACAACGACAGCAGTGACGCGGCAATTTTCAGGTTGTTACATCGAGACTGACGCGAATGGTTGTTTAAGTTTAAATAGAATTACATACTATAATGAATAATAATGATAATGAAAATATCAGTAACATTAACAACAACAAAAAAACAATACTGCTAATAACACAAAACATTAGAAAAAATACCTCATCCACAGATCACAAACTAAGAACATCTTGGTAAATGAACAAAGCAAAAGATTTGTTCAGCTATGCACTCGTACCAGTGAAAGTTGTCCCGACGCATGTAACACAATATCCTAGAAATAAACTTAGACTTCGATTTA
This sequence comes from Penaeus chinensis, assembly GCF_019202785.1. Classification (NCBI taxonomy): domain Eukaryota; kingdom Metazoa; phylum Arthropoda; class Malacostraca; order Decapoda; family Penaeidae; genus Penaeus; species Penaeus chinensis. The sequence goes on from NC_061832.1 coordinate 7,078,359, forward strand.
CAACCTTCGCAAAGTTCAAGTGACTGAGGAAAGGGAAGGGAAGGGAAGACAAGAGATGAAATGGAAGGGGAGGGAAGGGAAGGGAAGGGAAGGGAAGGGAAAGGAACGGAATGGGGAAGGAGCAAGGAGCAAGGGAAAAGGTTAACGAAGAGAGAGAGAGAGAGAGAGAGAGAGAGAGAGAGAGAGAGAGAGAGAGAGAGAGAGAGAGAGAGAGAGAGAGAGAGAGAGAGAGAGAGGTGAAGAAGGAAGAAGGGAAAAGGGAGAAAAAAGAGAGGGAAATGAGGCAAAAGGAGGGGTAACGAGACTATCGCAGTACTCTACTTTGAATCGGGCAAGAAGCCAGCGAAGAAAGCCTCCATATATACAAAGTTTAACCACCAAAGCATTAAAAAGAGAAAAAAAAATAACAACGAAACAATGCGAGGTGAGGAAAGGAGAAAGGCGACGAGAACGAGGAAGAGGCAGGGGAAGAGAAAAGAGCGGAGAAGATGGGGAAGGGGGAGAGACAAGTAGAGGAGAAGGGAAAGAGGGAGGGGGAGGGGAAAGGGAACTAAGAGGGGGAGACTGAGAGGGAGGAGATAAGAAGTCTTAACGGGGAAGTAGAGGCGGAAGGAGGAGAGGAAGGAGAGAAATAACTGACTGGACACAGAGAAGAGAGAGCGAAGAGTGGAAAAAAGAGGACACACAAATGGAAAACCGAAAATATGCAAGAATAAGAAAAATACATACAAAATAAGAGAAAGAATGAAAGGAGAATTCATACGGGAATGGGTGTCACTACGCACAAGGAAACACCATGAAATAACTTACAATAACACATCAACTGAACAAGTCTCAGACCCAGACGTATAACAAAACGTGCTTGGTCGAGTCAACAAAAAGAGTCAGGGTTAGTTTGTGCCTCACCATGGCAACAACACACAGTCCGACCCAAACATGCTGTCGGTCGCCGTCTCCAAGCACGTGGCGCGGCGAAAGGACAAAGGGCGTCGACGTCATCAGGCAACAGACGCCCTAGTGAAAGGCAACTCCTCTTTCCTTCAACAAATAAATAATAACAAGGATAAAAAATAAATAATGATAGATAATCACCGCAACGCCGGCTCGACGGACGCGCAGCCTCGATCGGCGCACTGACACCTCCCTCCCGCGCTCTGGCGTCACTCGCACGCCGGTGCCTCGTTCTGTCATCCCCCTTGGCATGCCGGTCCCAAGGTCAGGCGACAGTACACACACACGCGCCGCCCTCCTTCCGATTCCCGCCTAGGGATGACCTCGGCCCAAGTATGGGCTCGTCCCACTTGCCTCACCTGTGTGTTAGGAGGGATGGCAAGAGGCGAGAGGGAGCAAGAGCGACTGGCGGGATTCGGGCTTTGGGTTCGACGCGTGCAGATTTCTTTCATTGCGCTCCGTGTGCTTGGGCGCGAGCGCGTGTGTACCTACTTCTGTAAGCGTGCGTGTCATGTTTGCATACGCATTCACGTGACAATACGTGCTTTCCTCCTATGTCAACGCACAAAATAATACAGCGTATGAACTGCTTTCCAGGTCCCCCTCTCTGCCAGCACCACCTTCCCCTCGCTTCCCTGCCGAGCCCCAATCGCAGTAAGCACGAGTACGGTTCAGTGTTCTGTGCTTTTAATGAGTGCACTGGCGGACACCAGGCATGCTCTTGACCTTGACTGGGGCTTGCACAACGATCGTGAGTTACATAATACCTGCGCAGTCTGACACACCGACCGAACGACCACTGCCTGCCCGCTGCCATCCCGACCACCGCATGTCCGCAGCCATCCGCGATTTTCTCTCCATCGCAACGGGGGTATTAACAGCCCCCCCCCCCCACGAAACAGCTGTTTTGGTCGCGTACATCGGTATGATGGGGCGGGGGTTCTGTGGGCGTTCCTCGCAGGTGTTTCATCCGTTTCGTCCGTGTGAATGTCAGAAGCTCCACCTGGGAGTCCAATATATGTTTTTAGTCAGCAGTTATTGAACTGTGATACTATCAATAATTCTTTTGAACTGACACATATTCGAACGCACAACAGTGCACACCAATACAACAAAGGTTCCGAACAGCTAATAATGTACTAGGTCTACAGCCCCCACAATAAATAAATATATATATATATATATATATATATATATGTGTGTGTGTGTGTGTGTGTGTGTGTGTGTGTGTGTGTGTGTGTGTAATAAAATAAAATGGGCGTGTGAAATCAAGACGAGCATACGGGGATTTTCTTACAAAGATAGCGTTGTCCCAAAGACGAGAGAATCCAAGGTAATCACAAAACGAACAAAGTTTACAGATGATTCGAAAAGCCGACAAAGTCGAGATGATTACAGCGCGAATGAAGACATGATGAAGACGGCGTTGTTCCGAAGGCAAATCGAGTAAAGATAAACCGCGAATAAAGATATACTGATAACTGAAAAAAAAGAAGCTAAGAACACGATAAAGAACAGCCCAACAACTCGAGACTATGCGGTAAAACGGCCCGAGCGAGCAGGAAATTAGGAGTGCGGTACACGGCAAGAGGCCATGTAAGGTGTGTGCGAGAGTGTGTGTGTGTTGAGGCAGGAGGCAGCTCGGTAGCATGGCCGGTGTGGAGCAAGGTGCGAAAACGTGTAACGAAATCGACAGCAATAACAGAAAAGAAAAGAAGTGTGTCAACGCAGGTAAATACAGGATATATAAACAATTTAATAGGAATGATATAATCAGCTTAATAGGAAAGACATAAATCCCCTCATCGAAAAGCTGCACACAGACGTGCCCGAGACTCAAAACAACGGACGGGGAGAATAGGAAAGGACAGACGGAGCTTAGAAAGAGGTGTGCTAGAACAGGTAGTACAACGCTACGCAAGATGGAGGGGCCGGGATTGTTACCAGGCCGGGGGGAGGAGGCAGGGATTAGGGGGTGGAGGAGGGAGTACAGAGGAGGAGGAGGAGGAGGAGGGAGGAGACAGAGGGGTCTTGGCCGTGACTAGACAAGAGCACCAAGCAGCAGAGGGTTCACTGACTTCATCCTAGCAGTGTTATTCTTTAAAAACGTCTCTACAACCACCGTTGTTTGTGTTTCAAGGTCATATGGGCACATATTCAAACTGGCTTTGGCGTGATTAAACAACCCTAGATGGTGGAGAAATGGGGGAAAAGAGGAGGGAGAGGGTTAACTTGGGAGGTTAAAAAAAAAAAAAAAAAAAAAAAAACTCACTAGCTGTTCCCTTTCCTGCCAATCAACCTCATCCCCAACTCAGTCAAGCATTTCCTTCAATCGCCCCATCCTAACGCATCGCCTGTTGTGTCCCCAGTCATCATCACATCGTCAACCTCAAATCTCGAAACCGAATAAAGTATTATCCAACAATCATTTTCATGAAAGACAGTCAGATCAATAACACCCCCTTAAAAATGAATGCTAGAACCACATTACATACATATATCCCTTAAAAAAAACAAAACAAAAAACAGTACATACGAACACACCTTGACATCCCATTCAAAACAAAACAACAAATACCATTTAAAAAAAAAATATTAAAAAAAAAATAAATAAACATACCGCACCTCATAACAAACCCTTCCAAAAGCAACACTAAATACGACCCCCCCCCCCCCTCCCACCACGATAATGGCAGAAGCAGAACGCCACGAGGGTTTTCTCCCTAAGCTTTACACCAGTGACCACTCTCAACATGGCGCTGGGGGCAGAACCGTTAGGCCACGTTGAAGCCTCCGCGATGGACAAATGCTCACGGGGCCCCACTGCACTCCTGTCATTAGCCGCACTAGCCGTGGAGTGACGTTACCTTCAAAGGATATTTATATAAAACTAGGGTGCTTACATAAACACTATGAAAACACGTTAGGCCATAGCAACCACCAAAGCTAAACTTTCTGGTGTAACAGTCCTCTGTGACCTATCGCCAAACAAATAACAACACGAGAGAAATGATCACAAAGTTTCGATTTGACGCAGCATTTACCCAACAACCAAATTCCGCTGCGCCCCGTGACGGCATAGCAAAAGGGATCATAGCATTCTACATGTTACCTCACATACCCACGCCCGCGCGCCCATGAGTCACGTCGCCAGCAGCAGCAGCCCTTCCCTTTGCCCTCCTTCTCTGTTTGTCCTTCACTCACTCTCCCTCGTTTGCATGTTTCTTCCTGCACGGCTTTCTCTTTGGCGTATGTCTATATTTCCCTTCTTTCATTCTGCTATAATTTTCTTCTTCCTATCTATTCTCCTCTCTCCGTTTTCTTCTACTCCTTGTGCCCCTCCCAGTCTAACCGTCACCAAATTCTTTTATCTCTCCCGCTAATTACAATAATGGCTGCTTTAGCCAAGATGTAATTACGTCACATTGTACAAAAAGTATTCTCACAAAGGAAAGGGAAAAAGTTCAGATCCGTCTTTTTTCTCATTTAATAAACCTTAACAAAACTAGTTAATGTCTATAAAACTGCCCAAGAGAATAAAAATAACTGCTTTGAAACCCTTCGAGG
>NC_061832.1:7087876-7090376 GCF_019202785.1 Penaeus chinensis
ACTGAACCCCTCTAAGAACAACAAGAATTCCCGGCCGGTGTGAGTGTAATTTCCGAGAGGAGGAGTCTCCACGTGCGGACTCCCGAAGGAGCAGTAGAACAAGCAGAGGCAATTCCTTTACATGGGCGATGCAATGCCATGAGCGGCCGACCATGAAGAGGTATCCGTCAATGGGCAGCGCGGGGGTCATCAACCAATAACAGGCCTCGGATTAGATTCAAACCTGGACACCTCCAACTGACGTTTTCTCTTCCCTCTCTCGCATGCCCACGTGCGTCTGTGCGTCCTTTTGTTATTTTATGATACTAAATGCTTACATATAACATAACTACCTGCCGATTTCCCCCAAGCACCTACATCTACTTCAAAGAGTAAATGGGAGAAAGCGATATTTCTTCGTATCCGCAGCCAGGGCACACATGCACGCAGACACGCACTAGAGATATCAGCAGTACCCCAGTGTGCATTACGAATGGCAGGCAGTCATGCAATGCGCTGGAACTAGTTAAAGAGTTTGTGCATGTAACGGCCGAAGGTGTAACGGCTGACATACTTAACCTTGAAGAGCCTTAGTTCTAAAAATGTGATAAAACGTGCATTGCGGCAAACTCTGGACAAGATAACAAGGAAAACAACTGCATTCTCACTTCAATCTATAAACAATCAAACAAATATATAAATAAACAATATGCACAAGACACCTTCGCCACTTATGTATGAAGAACTTTCCAGTACTGAAATCTCCCCGCTCGCCCGCCCGGGGTTCAAGGCTGGGACAGTTGGTCGTGTGCACTGGGGGGGTTTCCGGGTATGCATGCGTCACAGGGGCGGAACTTCCCCGTGGTGGGACTTACTCCACACGCATCCACTAGCACCACAACGAATAAAACAATCCACTCTTTGCTAAAACGAAGACAAGACAACTGCGGACCAGGGCGAGGGGACAATCTCTAACCTAACCACGAGGACTCAAGGAAAAGATTTCCCTCCTATGGAGAGCGTGTGGGAGAGTGATCCAGCGGGGAGGATGTGTAAGCGACTTGACTGGAGAGAGGGGGGAAGGGGGAGGGGAAGGGAAGGAGAGGGGTAAAGGGGAGGTACAGGTCTCAACACCAGTGAAGGCCACACCGCTAGGGCGTTTTCAGGTTTTTCTTCTGCTCTTGCCGGCCATCTGTTAAGCTATACGACGGGTCTCTGGGATTCGTGGAGCCAAAACGGCGTTGACGAACTGCCTGTCAAAGTGTCTACTCTTGTTGCAAAGGTATATTGCAAATTTGATCGCGGGTTCTTTACGGTCACTCGGATTTAGAGTATATTCTTCTTAGATAAAGTGAGTGAGTGAGTGAGTGAGTGAGTGAGTGAGTGAGTGAGTGAGTGAGTGTGTGTGTGTGTGTGTGTGTCCCCTCTCTCTCTCTCTCTCTCTCTCTCTCTCTCTCTCTCTCTCTCTCTCTCTCTCTCTCTCTCTCTCTCTCTCTCTCTATATATATATATATATATATATAATGTATATATATATATCTATGTCTAGTGTGTCTACTGGATATATAAGAGAGAAGAACTGCATCAAGTCTCGACTGAAAACCCAAGAACTGGTTTACTTTTACTCTCGTCACGTGTAACGAGTGAAATCTTTTGCACGCCTTCTTGCCGGTGCTTAATCATTCCCATTCTCATGGCGACCTAAAAATAAAAAATAAAACCACACAACAAAATAAAACAACCCAAACTGGACCCAAACCAGAACAGACACACCGCAAACAATAACAACAACAACAACAACAACGCCAGAAGTCCCGACACCAGCAACAGCACAGATCCGCACACTGCCGCCATCGACTGCCACTCCGGAACGAACACCTTTCCCCCTGGACGCGACGCCTGCCGGTGTGTGTTTCCCTCCCGCGCAGGCATTCGGACGCGGGCCTGGCTGGCTGAGACGGCACAGCCCCGCCACCGAAAGGTCACGAGGAACGAAGACGGCGCCCGGCCAGGGGAGCTACGGAGGGAGGCGGGGAAGGAGACAGCGAAAGAGGGAGATAGGGATCGGGAGAGGGAGGGAGGATGGGAGGGAGGGCAGGAAAGGAGGGAGGGAGAAAGGGAAGGAGGAAAGGAATGGAAAGAGGAAAGGAAGGGAAGGAGGAAAGGAGAGAGGGAGGGAGGGAGGGAAAGGAAGAAGGGAGGGAGGGAAGGTGGGAGGGAGGGAAGGTGGGAGGGAGGTAAGGAGGGATGGACGGAAGGAGGGAAGGAAGAAGAGAGAGAGGGAGGGCCGACGCGACAAAATATGAAAATCCTGTCACGGTTGTGCTGACGTAGGATGCGCGTTTGAAGAGGGAGATGGATTTCGTGATTGCCAAAAGAGCGGTCAAAAGAAAAAGAAGGGATAAGAAGATAAAAAAAAAAAAAAAAAATCTTCCTCTTCACAAGTAACCTATTTATTCATCGACGATTTTCCTTCACCTTTACCACGATTAGCAACGAAAGAAAGAAAGGAAATAAAAAA
>NC_061832.1:7095376-7110376 GCF_019202785.1 Penaeus chinensis
AAATAAAAATGAAAAGGAAAAAACGGCTGATGATACCCTGATGATACCTAGGTCTGGCGCGCCGACCAACGAAGCAGGTAGGCGAGCAGGTAGGTAGGCAAGCAAGCAGGCAGACAGGCATGGAAGGCAAGCAGCCAGCCAGTCGTGGCCAAGGTTACGACACAATGTAAGGACCGGAGGTACAATAACCTGATACAAAACATTTATACTGTCGTCATATTTTGCCGCGCTCGACACCCTTGCGCCGACCGCCGCCCGCTCGCCCCGCGCTCGCCCTGCCCGTTACGCAACTCGTTTCGTAAGGCAGACCCTCGGCGACGAAGGCCTCGTCGGGCGTGGGCGGACGGCGGCGAGGGCGGGGGCGTTCCCGCGGCGCAAGAGCGGCTTTGTGAATGAGCGCACTCTCGGAGCGACGGGCGGAAGGCGGGGATGCGGAGGACGCGGTGACAAATCCACAAAAGGGCTGAATGAAAATGAACAACTTCGCCACGTAGGACATGCGTATACCAGGCACGTCTCGAAGTTACATCCTCCATCAAAATCATGCGATTCTCTTGTAGACGTAAAATCGAAACGCGTCGATTACACACCTCGCCCTGTGGAATTGACCATTCTCATTCACACCCTTCCCACACGCAGAAGGCGTAGGCTGATCTCAACGAAAGCCGAGCGTCTGGTAAAGCCGATTCAGGGGTAAAAGGCGTATCGCGTCGCTCCCTGATGCCGCACGCAAAACACAAATTGTAATAATAACCATAAAAAAAAATCCCACAACCTCTCAGCCATGGAGGACAGACCACGTCAAGGTATTCCCGGTTTGGGGAAATTCACGGAATAATAATAAAAATAATATTGGAAAACGAAGAAGAAAAATGCAGATTCCATATCTCACCTCACAAGACTGGAGTTTCCGTACCACAACTCAAAAAATACTGGGATTTCCATAACACTTGTTGCTAATAGAATCGCAGGTTATAATTGCCAGCAGCATGTCGACGTCTTTATAGATCTTTTATTCGAAGTAACTAAAATGTTAAAGCCAAAAGAGGGCATGAAATATGAGAAAAAATGGGAGAAGGGGATGAAATGAGGGTGAGAGACGGAAGAATAAAAGTCAGTTAGAAAGGTAGAGAGAAAATAAATAAATTCAGGGATATAATATAAATTCAGCAAATAATATAAATAGTGTAAAACGACTATCACAAAATCATGAAAATAAATACAATACACAAAAATCATCCAAAATCATCCCAGATTCCACAACGCTACATGCTTCCGCTTCATCTCCGCCAGACAGGACACATCATAAGACTCGGCGGTAACCCAAACATAATTAAATCCCCTCCCTTCCTCTCTCTCTCTCTCTCTCTCTCTCTCTCTCTCTCTCTCTCTCTCTCTCTCTCTCTCTCTCTCTCTCTCTCTCTCTCTCTCTCTCTCTCTCTCTCTCCATTTCCTCCCCCTCCCCCTCTCTCTTTCTCTCCCTCTCCCTCTCCCTCTCCTTCTCTCTCTCCCTCTCCTTCTCTCTCTCCCTCTCCTTCTCTCTCTCCCTCTCCCTCTCCCTCTCCCTCTCTCCCTCTCCCTCTCCTCTCCCTCCCTCTCTCTCCCTCCCTCCCTCTCCATGTCGTTTTTTTCCCTCATTCTCCTTCCATCCTTCTTCCTTCTTCAATTTTCCTATTCCTTTCTCTTTCTCCCCTTCTACATTCTCAGCCTCTCCTCCCCATTGCGCAATCGCCATTTTTGTCCTATAGCTTCTTCCCTTCCTCCTCCTTTATTCTCGTTTCCTCCTCATTCTCATTCTCATCCCTCTTCACCCATCTCTTGCTCTTCTATTTTTCATTCCTCCTTCCCTCCCTCTTCGCTATCAACCCTCCCTCCCCCTCCCCCTCCCCCCCTCTTCTACTACTCCTTCTCCCATCCTCCCTTTCCCCATGCCCCCCCCCCCCCCGCCCCCCCGCCACTCATGCTCATCACTCACAGGGGTCCAGAAAATTACCCGCCACTTGATAGAAAGGAGAAACAAAAGGAAATGCAAAGAAAAACGTGAAAGGAAAGAAAGGACCGAAAAGAAAAACATAATCCTGACAATTGCTCAAACATGAAAATAATTACAGAAAAGGAAACGAAGAGAGAAAAAAAGAAGGAAGAGAAAAGAAAAATCGAGTCCTGAGAATAGCTCATACACTGAACAAAGAAAACAAAGAATATAAAGGAAAAGAAAAAGAAAAGGGAAACCAAACAAAAGAGGAAAAAACAAAAAATAAAAGAGAAAGAGAAAAAAAAAAAAAAAAAAAAAAATCGAATAACGAGAATAGCCCAAACATGAAAATAATTACCTGCCTTAAAGACATTCACCACGCTTCAATAACAACAAAAAGCGATTGCTGAAGGAATCCAGAACAAAGGGCTGTTTCCATCCCACTGCAACAGACATCTTATCGGAATGAAGTCTTTTTCCTCTTTTTCTGAACTTCTTCAATCCACTTTCCTGCCCTTTTTTTCCCCATTTTTTTCTTTGTTTTTGCCTTTACTCTTCTGATTATAATTCTTCTGTTGTTTCTGTCTCATCATTCTCATTATTTGGTTGTTCTTTTATCGTTACTTTTCTTACCATAATTATCCTTTCGGCTTCCATTTTTTGCAGTTTCATTATTACTCTTTCTTATTATCCTTTTTCTGATTTCCTTTTCAATGTTTACCCCGTTTCTAAACTTTTCGTGTTTTTTTTTTCTTCTTTTTGAATACTGCAATTGTGACAAGATACCCTGTTCGGAAGAGGAAAATCCGAGAACGTCTGATTGATTTCATTCACGAAAGAAAGTACGATTCAAAATGGGACGAGTTTTAAGAAATTGAAAAAAAAAAGAAAAAAGAATGGAAGGATGGGTTAGGGCGAGGGAGGGAGAGAAGACGAGGGGAGGGGAGGGGAGGGAAGGGGAGGCGAGAGAAGACGAGAGAGGGGAGGGGAGGGGAGGGGAGGGAGGGGAGGGGAGAGAAGACGAGGGAAGGGGAGGGGAGGGGAGGGGAGGGGAGAGGTGGAGAATTGGGAGGGAAGAAGGAGAAAGGAGAGATGAGAGGAGAAGAGTAGAGAGAAGAGAGGAGAGGAGAGCAGAGCAGAGGACAGGAGAAAAGAAAAGACCGAGGGAAAGCAAAGAGACTCTCATTTCCCAATACCCTGCTCAATTTCCACTCCTCATAATATCCTTTACACTTACAAAAAATGAAAAATAAAAATAAAAATAAAAAAATAAATCAAACAAACATAACAAAACACGAAACGAGAGGCCAAAGGCATGAGACAACTTTCATTACTCAAACGCAACTCGCAGCGAGACACTCCCGGATGCAAAGCTGTTCCGGCGGTCCCCACTACAGCTTTCTCGGAGGACCGGCTGGCTCTATGGGAGGAGGAGGAGGAGGAGGAGGAGGAGGAGGAGGAGGAGGAGAGGGGGCGGGGAAAGAAGATGATGATGATGATGATGATGATGATGATGATGATGATGATGATGATGATGATGAGGAGGGAGAGTGGGAGGAACAGGAGAAAGGGGAGAAGGATGGGAGGGGAGGAGGATGGGGAGAGGGAGGGTGGGAGGAAAAGAAGGAGAAGGAGGAGAAGGATGGGGAGGGGAAGGGTGGGAGGAAAAGAAGGAGGAGGAGAAGGAGGGGGGGAGGGGGGAGGAAAAGAAGGAGGAGGATGGGGGAGGGGGGGAGGAAAAGAAGGAGGAAGGGGAATGAGAGGAGGAGGTAGAGAAAGAGGAGGAGAAAAGCCAATACGGTAACAACGGAAAAATATCGAAATAAATAAAACGACAAAGACGGTAAAATAGAGATGACGACGACGAAAAAGGAAAAATGCAAGAAAGACGAAGAAATATAAAGAAAAGAAGAAGTAAGAACTGGTCGACGGCGGTTCTGCGTAACAACCCCCCCCCCCCCTCTCTCTCCTTAGTCCAGTTCCCGCACCTCTCCTACCCCCCCCCCCCCCCGCTTCCTTGTTCCTTATTCGCACAGCTCATCCTCTTCTTTCCACGTCTTTGCTTTTATACGAAAATCGAGTCTTAACCATCAAATCTTTCTTCCTAATTCTCTTTCTCTCTTCGCTGCCTGTTTATCATACACTCTCTCTTCATCCTTTACTTCTCTTTTACTAACTCGCTTCATCTTCCTCCTATTTCGCCATCGCCAAAGTTATCAAATATAACAATAACACTCCATCAAACAACTCGGTGAAATACTAATTCCACATTGCTAATAAAAACACCTTTGCAGCCGTCGCGGTCATAACATTCCCTCCAAAGACTCCCCATCAACCTCGCCATCGCCAACACAAGCCTTAACGTCAACCTGAACAGTTAACCTCCCTCTATGAGTAACAGAAACCTCACTTTTATCCTCGCCAATAAAACACTGCCATCGTTTGAATCATCTCTAACTAACACCACCAAGCTCACCATACCTAATGTAACCATTACGAACACCCAACTCATTGCCAACCTCACTATAATTAGAACCGCCATCATCGACACAACCAGTCCCATCTTTAACCTCAGTGTAACTATAAACACCATTGCCAAGCGCTTTTGCCAGTCTCACTATTATTAACACCATCATCACCACCATCTACCTTCCCCAACACCTGGCTCCGTCAATAACCCCCCAAAACATTCACCCCCTCACCAACACGCTCCAACGTTTTCTCCATCACCACCAACTTACCCCAACTTCACCCTCACCTCCAAAATCTCCACAACACTTTCACCATAACCACCAACCTTCCCCAACACCATCCTCATCACTAACCTTCCCCAACTTCACCCCACCACCAACCTCACCCTCGCCACCACCCAGCATCACCATGCACTGCAATGAAGAGACGAGAGCAACGACACATCAGTGCAATGACTCATGAAAAACGACCGAGCTTGGCGAGTGAGTGAGAGAGCGAGAGAGCGAACTAGAGAGCAAGAGAGCGAGTGAGAGACATCAAGTGAGAGGGCGAGCAAGAGAGCGATAGAGCGAGCAATATAGCGAGCAAGAGAGCAACAGAGCGAGCGAGAGAGCGAGCGAGAGAGCGAGCGAGTACCTAGACCGAGTGACCAGACCGGGAACGGTACACCTGCTCGAACGACCCGCTACCGGGAGGACGCCGGTGAGGTATCGCCCTTGTGTTCTAAAAGGGTTGGGTGAGGGGGACGAAGGGGGAGAGAGAAGAGGGAAGGAGAAAGAAGGAGAAGAGGGAAAGATGAAGGGAGTGATGGGGGAAGAGAGAAAGATAAGTGGGAAATGGGATTGAAGGAGGAAGACAAAAATTGAGAAACACAAATAGACAATAACGGAGGAAGGGATGAGGGAGAGAGGGAGGTAGGGTGGGAGAGGCAGGAGAATGATATAAAAAGATAATCAATGAGGGAGAAAGAGCAGATGGGGGGGAAGGAGAGGGAGGAGACCGAGGAAGACAAACAAAATACAAGTGAGAAGAAGAAACAATAATGAAATATATAAACATTGCCAAAGTGTACGGAAAAGACACATATGTACCAAGTAGATAAACAAGACTAAACATCCCTCTAAGTACAAAGAACAAAATAAGAAAAGCAGAAAAGAAAAAGACAAAGTGTTCTCGTTCATCCTCCCCATACGCCCAACGACGCACAGACGCCTAGTACCTTAACCCCGTCCCAACACCCCCAAGCCCTGACCTCCTACCCCCCATCCCCACCCCCACAACCCTCGAACGCCGACCATAAATCAGCATAAACGGCGGGTCCGTCAATTATCCAGAGAAAATCACGGCCTAGCATGTGTGCCTACGCCGCGAGACGCCACTTCACCGTACACTATGATACAAAACACTCGGACACTGTAACCATGTTATTTGTTTAAGCCCACGCCGTTATGCTCGTGTAATGTATTTATAACCATGGTATTTACAATAATCATGGCATTTGCCTACATAAATGGGGGTTCCTTAAGATCCTGGGTATTTGCTTACTACTATTGTATTTACTTAAGACCAAATTTCTTACGATCATATCAATTGTTTAGATTATGTTATTTGCTTGACATTTGCTCATCACCACGGTATATTCACTTAAAACCACAGCACTTGCTTCTGACCAAGCTAATCAAATCTATTTGCATATCAACATATCTAACACTACAGAATTATGATATGGGAATGACACCAATACCATTCCTATCCGAGCAATCCATTTCTTAACACTCGTACCATCATACACCCAACCCTTTGCCATTCCTCGCGGGCATCTTCACCATCGCCTCATGGCTATGGACGGCCACGGTCAAAACTCTTGTAAAACATGTTTCGAATTCCGTCACCGACGCCCAGGTAATGCGACCTCTGTGAGTTTCGGAGCTTCACTCACGATAGGACTTTTGCGCGTGACTGTTTCCTTTGAACGTATAGATGCGTTATAGTCACCGGAGCTCATTAGATTAATCCTTTCCAACTCTTCCTTTCAACAAACTTCCAAAATCGCACAGGAAATGCCACAAATTCTACAAGCACTTTTTGAAAATCCTACATTAAACACAGAATATCTTAAAAATTTCGAATTCTTTAAATCTTTATCCTGTTATCGTTATTCTCTCTTCCCATATGGGCAAAGTTATGAAAAATCTGAAATGTTCAAAATCCTATAAGTAAAATTAAAAAAAATACTGGGAAAAATCATGTAAACAGACCTTAGAAAAATCTTTCTAATACCTGTTATCCCATTCTTCTTATAAGCAAACTCGTTCAAAATCTAAACCTTTGAAAATCTTTAAAGAAATATTTGAAAACCTAACAATCTTATCTTCGGATACCCTTTAAAAAAAAAGCTTCGGAAATATTACAAGGAAATCTCTTTATTCCAAACAAACAAACCTCTGAAACTCCTACACACAAACCTTGGAAAATCCTATAAGCAAGGGTTTGGAAATTCCTTAAGATCCCCACACCCCCCTCTTCCGCATCCCCCCCCCCCCCCCCCCCCCCGTTTCCAAGTGATGCAACCTCATCAACCTTAAGCACACACGAACCTGGCCCCGTTCCGAATAAAAATGCATTCCGCGACTGACTCGGGAATTCGCACCGTAACAACCCGGCCACTACATCGAAACACAGCCGTTTAACTTCTTCTCTTTCTTCTAATTGTTCTTCTTTTTGTTCTTCTTCTTTCTCTTTATCCTGCCTTTCCTTTTCCTTATTCTCCTCCTTTGGCCTTCGCTTCTCCATTACCTTCAGCAAAGTTTATAAACAGTAACACGAACAATATGATGACTCTTTCCAAACCAGAACAAAATCCCTGGAGAGAGAGAGAGAGAGAGAGAGAGAGAGAGAGAGAGAGAGAGAGAGAGAGAGAGAGAGAGAGAGAGAGAGAGAGAGAGAGAGAGAGAGAGAGAGAGAGAGAGAGAGAGAGAGAGAGAGAGAAAGAGAAAGAGAAAGAGAAAGAGAAAGAGAAAGAGAGAGAGAGAGAGAGAGAGAGAGAGAGAGAGAGAGAGAGAGAGAGAGAGAGAAAAGGAGCGAAAAAGAGAAAGAGAAAGAGATATGACTTCCAGAAAATACATGAGACAAAAAGACAAAGAATGAAGACAACAAAAAAAGGAAGAGATTAACTAATAGAGAGAGCAATAAAAAGAAGAGCGATAAGGCGGAAGGCGAAAGCTTGCGTAAGTCTCCACCGTATGACTCACGGTTATAAGACGTGACGTGAATTCTACCTCCTGAATGAAAACGAATTCCGGTTTTTGCGCCGATATATATATGCGCCCGGCCTTTCAATACACTATTTTGTTAATAATCAAAACTTCTGGACAGCATATCATTAATAATTTAATTAAAGGCTTTTTAATTAAATATCTTATTCATGATTTAATGATTTGGAAATGTTGAAGGATGTGCTCTGATTATAATCAGTCTCGAAAGAGAGAAGGGGAGGTGGAAGGTGAAACTGAGAAAGAGTGGATAGAAGAGAATAGGAAAGATATGAGACAAAGAAATGTAAAGAGTGAATGGGAGAGAGAGAGAAAGAGAGAAAGAGAGAAAGAGAGAGAAAGAGAGAGAAAGAGAGAGAGAGAGAGAGAGAGAGAGAGAGAGAGAGAGAGAGAGAGAGAGAGAGAGAGAGAGAGAGAGAGAGAGAGAGAGAGAGAGAGAGAGAATCTCACGATAAAAAGAATCCAAGAAAAAAAGAGATCACACAGAGGAGAGAGAGAGAGAGATAAATAAAAAATAAAATACATCAATCCTGCCACTGCTGTCACTGTACTCTCTTCAGCCTCACCATCACACCATCCACACTACACCAGCGCCGCCATGTGTGTGTGTGTGTATGACCCACTTTGTCTGCAGAAATTCCAGCGTTGCTCGATGATTCTTGCACGACTACACGCCCCCCCTCCCCCTTTCCCTCTGCCTCCCCTCCCTCCTTCTTCTCCATCCTATCCACCTCCTCTCCTCTCCCATTTCCTTCTCCTCCTCCCCTTCCCCCTCCTCTCCTCTCCTCTCCTCTCCCATTTCCTTCTCCTCCTCCCCTTCCACCTTCTCTCCTCTCCTCTCCTCTCCTCTCCCATTTCCTTCTCCTCCTCCCCTTCCACCTCCTCTCCTCTCCCATTTCCTTCTCCTCCTCCCCTTTCACCTCCTCTCCTCTTCTCTCTTCTCCCATTTCCTTCTCCTCCTTCCCTTCCACCTCCTCTCCTCTCCTCTTGCCTTCTCCATCCTTCCACCTCCTCTCCTCTCCCCCTCCCTTCCACCTCCTCTCTTCTCCCCTTCTCCTCCATCTCTTCCCTCTCCTCTTCTCTCCCTGCTTCTCCTTCTCAGTCGAGCAACTTGAGAAGGTGAGGAGAATAAAGATCAGAAGGAGGTGGAGGAACAAGGGAAGGAAGAGGAATTGAAAAGTAAGAGAAGAAGTGAAAATAAGGAAGAGGAGAAAAAGAAAGGAAAAAGAAAGTAAGAATAAGGAAATTGAGGAAGAAGGAAAGGAGATCAAAATCAAACATCACACGCACACAACCAAACAGACGGAGGGGAAAAAAGGGAAATCATCAAATCAAAGTAACAAGAGAGAGAGAGAGAGAGAGAGAGAGAGAGAGAGAGAGAGAGAGAGAGAGAGAGAGAGAGAGAGAGAGAGAGAGAGAGAGAGAGAGAGAGAGAGAGAGAGAGAGAGAGAGAGAGAGAGAGAGAGAGAGAGAGAGAGAGAGAGAGAGAAAGAGAGAGCGAGAGAGAGACGAACATAAAATACAAAACAGAAGAGAAAAAAGGGGGAAGAAAGGAGAAAGCAACAACCCAACGTCCAGTAGCAGAACAGAAGTCATCCCGGATTTAGATACTAACCACACGAGAGAATCCCCTCCCCCCCTCTCCTCCCCCTCCCTCTTCCCCTCCCCTCCCCTCCCCCTCAAGGCCCGCCCAACTATCCCGGTACTCCCTAGCCACACCCAGTACAGCCCCAACCGGTACTCCGAACCCCATACTCCCACACACGGTGACTTGTACTAACGCCGAAGGAGTGAAAGAAAGAAAGAAAGAAAGAAAGAAAGAAAGAAAGAGAGAAATAGAGAGACAGAAATAGAGAGAGAGACAAATATAGAGAGAGAGAGAGAAAGAGAGAGAGAGAAAGAGAGAGAGAGACAGAAAGAGAGAGAGAGAGAGAGAGAGAGAGAGAGAGAGAGAGAGAGAGAGAGAGAGAGAGAGAGAGAGAGAGAGAGAGAGAGAGAGAGAGAGAGAAAAGAAGATTAAGAAAACTCGCTGGTCAGAAGGAAGGCACCCCCACCCCCACCCCCTCCCTTCTGCCATGTCGTCTAATTTCTTACTGCCACATTCAAATCCTTCGAGGTTGGAGAGGGAGAAAGGAGGCAAAATGAGAGAAAAGAAGAAGTAGAGAGAAGGAGAGTAGAGAAAGGCATAAAAAGAGAGGAGAAAAGAAGAAACAGAGAGGAGAGAAAAGAAGAAACAGAGGGAAGGAAAGGAGAGAAAGGAATAAATAGCGAATAGAAAAGAAGAAACAGACAGGAGAGAAAAAAAGAAACAGAAGGGAGAGAAAATAATAAATCGAGAGGAGAAAAGAAGAAATAGGGAAAAGAAGCAGGGGAAGTGAACAAGAGATAGAGAAAGAGGGAAGGAGATAGGAGGATTGGGAGAGGGAAGCAGACATGGAGAGTAGATAGATAGATAAATTGGTAAAGGGAGAATATATAGAGAGAGGGGGGAAGAGGGGGGGAAAGAGAAGAGGGAAGAGGGAGATAAAAGGAGAGACTGAGAAGAGATACGGATAAACAGATAGATAGAGACAGAGAGAAATGAAACACAAGTCAAGGACCACATCAGCACGCCAACGAGTCAGTGAAGCCCCAAGAATGACTCAGTGAATCGGTGAGTCAGTGAGTGTGCGTCTTGTGGAAACGCGTAGCGGCCAAGCGAGTCGATGTGGGAGCGGGTGTGCGTGAGAGTGAGATAATGAGTGAGTGAGTGAGTGAGTGAGTGAGTGAGTGAGTGAGTGAGTGAGTGAGTGTTTTTGAGAGAGAGAGAGAGAGAGAGAGAGAGAGAGAGAGAGAGAGAGAGAGAGAGAGAGAGAGGGAGGGAGGGAGGGAGGGAGGGAGGGAGGGAGGGAGGGAGAGAGAGAGAGAGAGAGAGAGAGAGAGAGAGAGAGAGAGAGAGAGAGAGAGAGAGAGAGAGAGAGAGAGAGAGAGAGAGAGAGAGAGAGAGAGAGAGAGAGAGAGAGAGAGAGAGAGAGAGAGAGAGAGAGAGAGAGAGAGAGAGAGAGAGAGAGAGAGATATAATGAGAGAGAAAGAGAGCGTATTCTTGTGCGTTTTTGGTATGGTGAATGCATTTGTGTGCGAGTGTAAGAGTAATCATATCTCTGCCTTTACGTATGTTTACACGTATGTGCGTATCCGCCTGCGAGATAACCTAAATAAATCTCAGCACTTTTGACTCTTACTTCCGAAAAAGCAAACAGTTCTCCCTCATGGAAATGGCATGCACTCTCGGTTTTGGTCCCAGTAATTATTACCATTGACGAAAAGACCATCTTTACAGTTATAATTACTAAAAAAAAGCCATTAGAAGAAAAACGGGGAGTAAAATGACATTCATAATCAGGTAAGCGTGCATTCTAAGTAGATAATAATGTTCAAATATAGCGATGATGTTGATATCGAAAGCAAAAAACTGAAATTACCTCATATCAGCAAACAAATAATTCTAAAAACAGGAAAAACAACAATAACATTAACCCAAAAATAATTACAATAACAATAAACCCAAAACAAAAAAAAACAAAAAACAATTTCACGACACGCGCTCCCCCCCCCCCCCTCCCTCCTTGTTCCTCCTCCTCTTCCCCTTCTCCTTCCCCTTCTCCTCCCCCCTCCTTCCCTCACCTATTATCTAACTACGTTACAATCCGTGACAAAGAAAAAAAAAAAAAAAAACAAGAAGGAAAAGAAAACAAAAATTGTCGTGATGTCTTCGTAATCAAGAGAGATTACAACTGCGGTGTCTTGTTCCCCTGCGCTGGTTGCCTGTCTGTTGCCGGGTTTGTCATGTGCTTGTTCCGAATGCTTGCCGAAAGACATATCCGGACTGAAAGATCCATAGAGACAAGACCTAGGTATATATACAAATAAAACACAGTCTCACACACACACACACACACACGCACACACACACACACACAGAGACAGACAGAGACACACACATACACACACACACACACACACACACACACACACACACACACACATACGATGATTTAAAAGTGTAAAGTAAAACAGTTCACTCGCAAAAATAAGTGCAGTCTTAGAAAACGACTAAGCGAGAATATCTACTTTCGCAAATAGCACGAAAAGGGGGCGCCATGATTACAATTTCCCTCCGTCTTGTGTCACAATCTTCAAGAACCTAATAACCTGCGCAATAACAGTATAATAACAATAACACTATCATAACAATAACAATAACACAAACACCAGCGCCAACACCTCAGCGGCGCCCGTGTGTTTGGGTCAGTGGTGTCGCCTCCTTTTTAAGCTTCATTCACTTTTTGGGGGAAAGTTTTTAAGCTTTTGTTCGGGTTTTAAAGTAATTTAATTTTGTAGTCCTTTTTTAAAGCTCTGTTCAATGGTTGTGTTATTTCTGAAAAGTTTTCGTTCAATGTTCGGCTTCGTTCTAAAGGATTTCGTTCAGTGTTTGGGTCTTTTCGTGTGATTTCCTTTCATGTTCAGGTCTTTTTCTTTAAGCTTTCTTTCAATATATAGTGGGTTTTTTAAGGAATCATTCAACTGTCAGTGTTTTTTTAAATCTTATGCGTAGTGTTCAGAACACCTTTTCTTTGTTTATGCATGTGACTCCACCGTTGCATTTCTTTCCTCATTCGTTTTTTCCCCTCTTTTTTATTTTTATTTTTTTCCCTCTTAACATCTGATTCGTCTATTTTTATATCTCCTAATTCATTTTCTTTTTTCAACTTCAGGAAAATGTGAAAGAAAAAGTCAGTGTTCAAAGGACAGTCTTGATGATACTGAAAGCACAGTCCAGGTTCACCCGCTCAGGGTTACCAAAGTGAACCGCCGGGTTTCGACCCTTGTATCTAAAACATATGCCAATACGAGTAGGCGGGTGTGTGGCGGTTAACACATTGGCAACACTCAGAAGGAGAAGGAGAATAAGGACTTAAGGCAGAGAAAAAAAAATACAAGTAGAAATATGGATAGACATGTAAATAAAAGCACAATACGCATTTCTTTCTTTTGTACAATATTTCTTACGTCGGAAGAACACGATGACGAAGCTAACCGCATTAACGACGACGACGGCGACGGCGAAGACGAAGAGGACACAGGAACCTCGCCAGAAACAGAATCGCCTCGGCCGAAGAACAAAGACCCAACAACGGCAACGGCTCCTCTCTGCGCATCCTCTTCCTACGCCATCAATCCCACGAAATCGAACCGACAAACTAGCCACGAATAAAGCAACATCACTACCCCTTCTCACTCCCACCCAGCAGGAACACAAGAGCCCAGCACACTACAGTATTTGTCTCGACCAGCATGATAATGTGCGCCAGTCTCGCTCTGTAAACAGGTGTTGGGCTTGTCTCGACGCGCTGCCAGGGAGGCAGGTGTGACCTACCGACAACTACGCAGGTAAAAAAAAGAAAAAAATTCTACCTCCCGACTACCCTACAATTAAGCGTCGTTGCACGTTAATATATGCATGTATAAATGTAGATAGATGTGTGTATGTATATATGTATATATGTGTATATATATTTGTATATATGTATATAGGTATATAGGTATATATGTATATATGTATACATGTATATATGTGTGTATGTGTGTGTGTATATATATATATATATATATATATATATATATATATATATATATATATATATATATATAAGGTATGGTCGTCGCATTGGCGGGTGAGAGAGAGAGAGAGAGAGACTGATATATATATAGATAAAAAAAATTGATAGATCGACAATCGGAGACCCTATTGTTGAATTCCGAAGCCTTTTAAAGAATCAACCATCTTGCACAGAACAGATTCATTTACATGCCTAATCAGATAACAAAACCCTGTAAGTACACACATGCACGGACAGGGACAATCGGCCGCACTCTTCCAATTCAAGGGCAAAGGAAGAGATTTAAAGCCGCCAGTACACCTGCGTACAACGGCAAGGTTTCCAGCCCACGCAGTCAGCATCGCCAACCGCGTCACAGTCTCACAGTCATCACACACTACGGTCTTTCTTCCCCTTGGTGGTGAGTGGGTGGTGACCTGGTGGTGACCTGGTGGTGACCTGTTGGTGACTTGGTGGTGACTTGGTAGTGACTTGTATGGGACTAGTTCGACTTGACTTGATAAGGATGCGATTTTTTATTTGGTAGGGACCTGAGGATGACTTGCTTGATTAAGCTGTAACTTGTAGACGAACTGTCTGACATAGTGGTGACTTGCAAGCGACTGAAGTGACTTAGTGACAAGTGACCCTTCTGACTTGGTAACTTGTAAGCGACTTGCTTGACTTAGTGAGTGATTTGCAGACGACATTCTCGACTTGGCGGTGACCAACATCTCTCTTGCTTGACTTAATGGTGACTCTTCATTTCCTTGCTTGACCTGGAAGGGTCTTGCTGACTCCCTGCTCTGCCCTCGCGCCCCACCTGCACACATTTTCACAGCGATTATGAGTCACCTGCCCCGCGTGTGATAACAAAACGATGAATCCCGCGACTCCATTTCTTATTCTAACTCCCTGCGCTAATAAAAAACAAATCGTTTGAAGATTACTACGTTCCCAATGCATTCGCAGCAAAACCGATTTACTTCAAGGGTTCAACGTAAGCTTCTAGAACCAACAAATACACAGCTAGTCATCGTGCCACACTACTGACAACTTAAAAAAAAAACGAGTCAAAATTAAAATGTCTCAAAAAAGTGGCGTTGCCCCACCCTGGATATCCTAGCCCCCGCGGCATGACCGGTGTTGTCGTCCCGCGGCAAAACACGACAACTACGACTCCCACTCCCTAAGAACACCAAATTCCCGTCAAAGTCTAGCATAAAAGAGTACTCCACTTAAACCGGGCGTCGTTTGGTAGAAGGACTGGTATCAGCTGGTTACCTCCACTTATAACAAAGATATATATATATATAGAAAGAGATAGATAGATAGATAGATAGATAGATAGATAGATAGAGAGAGAGGAAAGAGAGAGAGAGGAGAGAGAGAGAGAGAGGAGAGAGAGAGAGAGTGGGGAGAGAGAGAGTGGGGAGAGAGAGAGTGGGGGGGAGAGAGAGAGAGTGGGGGGAGAGAGAGAGAGTGGGGAGAGAGAGAGAGAGTGGGGAGAGAGAGAGAGAGTGGGGAGAGAGAGAGTGAGTGGGGAGAGAGAGAGAGTGGGGAGAGAGAGAGAGAGAGAGAGAGAGAGAGAGAGAGAGAGAGAGAGAGAGAGAGAGAGAGAGAGAGAGAGAGAGAGTGGGG
>NC_061832.1:7112876-7120376 GCF_019202785.1 Penaeus chinensis
ATTATAGCATGCTGAGACTTTAAAAAAAGAAAACAAATCACGGCACTTTAACACGACTGGCCCTAACAACTTAAAAAGTAATGACCCCTAGCGCCACGTCATGCCAGAAAAAAAAAAAACGAAAAAAAATATATAGGCTATATAGGCCTATTTCGTCTGTACTCTTTCCCCGATGTTCTCTACCCTACCTGAGAGGAACATGGTTATCAAGAAACATCACTTCCTCTCTGTAACATAGATACTGGTTTATTATCAAGCAATGTGATTTCATCTCTCTCAGGGACAGAATGTGAACTAGCGGTCACCGAGAGTTGCATAAGACCGCGGCTCGAAGATGAAATTTAGCACTACTTATAAATTAATATCAATGTTCAATGTTAGCTAATAAATAATGGATATATGCGATGACTTGGAGGCCATTCGCATATCCATTTGGAATCCACAGGAGCAGTGCTACTATGTCAGCAACAGTAGTTTTATTTGAAATGGTTGTAATAGTATCAACAGCCGTGACGATAGCACCACTTCATAAGCATGTATAAATACTATGAATATCCATCAAACACTTAACAACACAGAGCAAATTTGCGATTTTATATCAATATCCCCGTCTCTTTGTTTCACGATAGTGCGGCCGTGTCACTTCTTGCACACAAGCAAGCACGTCCAAGGTATGTAGGTGCCCCTTGCCACCCACAAACCCACATGCAGGTGAAGGATCGCTTGTCGTCTCAACCTTGACCATCACAGGGGGGGTGTACAGGAGGAGGAGGAGGAGGAGGAGGAGGAGGAAAGGGGGAATTACAGGAGGAGGAGGAGGGGGGGAGGAGGAGAAGGAGGAAGGAGGAGGAGGGAGGAGGAGGAAGAAGAGGAGATGGAGGGATGAAGAGGAAGTGGAGAGGGGAGGAGGAAGAAGAGTAGAGGGAAAAAGGAAAATGAGGAAGGGGAAAAGGAGGAAAAAAGAGGAGAAAGGCGAGGAAGGAGGAGAAGGGATAAGGGAAGAGGAGAAAGGCGAGGAAGGAGGAGAAGGGATAAGGGAATAGGAGAAAGGCGAGGAAGGAGGAGAACGGATAAGGGAAGAGGAAGAATACGAAAAGGAGGAGCGAGCGGGAGGACGGGTATGAGAAAGAAAGTGGAAGGACGAACGTAAGAAGGAGGCGGAGGGCAAAAGTGAAGGGACTCCTCAAGTAAGAAGGCACAGGGAGAAAAAAAAAAAAGGCAGGAGGAGAAAAAAAATGAAAAAAAAAATAAAAGCAAAAAAAAAAAAAGAAGACGAAACGAGAAGAAAAAAGAAGATGAAAAAGACGAAGACGGGGAGAGTCTTCTCACATCCCATTCCAACGTCACGCGAAAAAAATAAGAACAATGAACGCAAGAGGAGCAGCTTTCCTCTCTCTTTCGATCCCTTTTATGATCCACCCCAACGCTGCGCCCTTATATAACGGCTACCTGTGCTTCATTGTGTGATCATCGTCTGTCTATCTATCCATTTATCTATTCATCTACTTATCTATCAACTTTATCTACCTATCTATTGTACTTGTCTATTTTTTCTACCCTTCATTCTACTTATCTATCTTGCTTATCTATTTATCTACCAATCTTAGTAAATACATCTATTTATATATATGTCAATTAATAATTGTCGTAATATATTTTTAGGCTAGTTGTATTTTTAGTTTCGATTAAAGCAAAAGAAAATTCTCTGCCAAGATACTCTTCAACAACTCAAAATAAAGGAAGCTACATAGGTCAAATACTTATCAAAACTCAATCGATAAGTTCATGTTCATAGATTCCTATATGCACCTAATTCGCAGGCATACTTTTTCATAAATGATAACTACGAAGATAAATAGATAGAGACAGAAATAACGACAGAGAGGTACAGAGAGAGCAGACACACAGACCGAGAAAGAGACAGACAGAAACAGAGAGAACAGAGACACAGACCGAGAAAGAGACAGAGAGAGCAGACACAGATCGAGAAAAAGAAAGAGAGAGAAGAGATACAAACCGAGAAAGAGACAGACAGGAAAAGAGAGAGCAGACACCCAGACCGAGAAAGAGACAGACAGAAACAGAGAGAGCTAGAGACACAGAAAAGGATCCACATCTCGCACGAACCCGAGCACAAACACGCGTCAAACTCAATGCGGACTGACAGCTCCTTCCCGGCGTGGAGCGGGTTCCTCCTCCTCCTGACAGGATAAGTGTCGACTGCAATCTTCCGTGTGTACCCTATCAGCGCCTAATCATTCAGAATATATAATCGTTTCCCCTTCAAAAAACTAATCATTCAGAATATATATAATCATTTGCCATCACAAAAAAACCTTCCCATGTTATAAGATCCCTCTCTGATCCCTCTCGCATGGTGGTTTCGAAGAAAAGGATTCCTCAAAGCAAAATCCGAAATGGCGGTTTCCACGGCGCAATGACCCGGGCGCCGCGCATTGAAGCTCTCAGTTACGAAACCCTGATAGAGAGATTATAACAACTTCCAGGGATAAAGGGAAGCTCCCCTGCTCCTTTTCTGCACCTTGTGATCTCCACCTTTTTCCTTTTCCCTCTCTCTCTTTCTCTTTCTTTTTCTCTCTCTTCTTTTCTCTCCCCCCTCTCCTCCTCTCTGTCTGTCTGTTTGTCTGTCTGTCTCTCCCCACCTCTTCTCCTCTCTCTCTCTCTCTCTCTCTCTCTCTCTCTCTCTCTCTCTCTCTCTCTCTCTCTCTCTCTCTCTCTCTCTCTCTCTCTCTCTCTCTCTCTCCCTCTCTTTCAAACCCGCCAATACGACAACCATACCTTCTACCACCTATTTCCCCCCTCAAAACCATCAAAAATACCAATAAATCACCAATAAACGAAACAAATCCCCCCCCAACCAGCCCCCCCGTGCCCCCCCGCAGAACAAACGCTACCCCTTCCCCCCCGAGAACAAAATCCGCGAACGGCGAGTCCGCAAAAGCGAGGCTCGCCGCGTTTTTTGTGCGGCTGGTGTGTTGAGCGGTCGTTCACCCCAGGTAAAAGAAGGCAGGCTGCAGGCACACTCACCGCTGCTTATCCTCCGACGGACGTATGTGCGTGTGCGTGAGGGGGGAGGGGTTGCGTGAGGGGGGGAGAGGGTTGCGGGTGGTGTGTGTGTGTGTGTGTGTGTGTGTGTGTGTGTGTGTGTGTGTGTGTGTGTGTGTGTGTGTGTGTGTGTGTGTGTGTGTGTGTGTGTATGCGTCGTTTTGTATGTGCTGTGTTTGTGTGTCTGATTACAATGAGGAACAGTGCGTTATGCGTGTGTGTCGCTTTGTGTGTATGCATTATGTGCATATGTTGTGTTTGTGTCTAATTAAGTGGAAACAGCAAGTGACGATCCCTCCGCCCCGCGCGCGTGCCGATGTATACGGGAAATGTGTAACAGCGCGAGCACGTTCGTGAGCCCATTGTAAAACAAGCTTTTCTTAAACAGCCTCCCCCCCCCCCCCCCACAAACAGTCCTCGAGTAACCACACCTGTCACATTGCACCACACCTCCTCCCCTCCCCACCCCCCTCCGCTTCCCCCCTTCCCATTCGCTCTGCATCCCCTTCCCTCCCCCCCCCCTCTGCCTTCCCCCCATCCCCTCGTGTACAACACACCACACCCACGCCAGCTACAGCTACAGCCCTCCCCCCCTCCCCCCTCCCCCTCCCTCTCTCCGTCCTCCTCTAGTCGTCTGCTTCCCCATCTTACGCCCCCTACACTCCTCCCCATTCCGTTTACCGCTAAGCCTCACTCCCTCTCCCCCTCCGTCCCCACCATAAGCAGGTCCTCTCTCACACACACACACACACACACACACACACACACACACACACACACACACACACACACACACACACACACACACACTGGAACTCCAAGGGCGCACCAGTTACCACCATCACAACTTCAAAAAAGAAAGTAAGAAAATGGAAGAAAAAGAAAAAAAAAATAGCAGCGAGGGTGACGAATTCATCCAAAGATCTCCCCCAATTTCACCTAAACAAATGCCTGATGAATTGAAAAGAAAAAAGAAAAGAAAAAAGAAAAGAAAAAAAGTTCCGCGCTTTGTGCCACTCGAAACAACGGCGCGGGATACTTTGCGGGCGTGTACTCGTTAAGCCTCCGAACCAACGAACAAAACGAAGATTAACAAGAAGAGGAGGAGGAAAAAGAGGAAAAAAGGGAGAACAACAACATGACTACTGAAATCGGAACGTCTACCTAGAACCAAAAGAAAACAAATAAAGAGAGACAGAAAAGAGGGGGAAAAGCGTACCACCTCCAACACCGCCTTTATTCCGCGCGCTCGACCCGCTAGCGGCAAAAGGCAACAGACACGATCCTTCGCCGCCGAACTCGCTGCCGGACGCCCACGACGGGGACGGCGGCGGAGGTTGTGGCGGCGGCGAGGAGTTGCCCGATCGCGTAGGGGCCCGAAGGGGTCACTGGCGGCGATCGGCGCAGTCGGACGGCGATCGCTCTCTGGCAATCGCACTTCCTCAGGCGAAGCGCACGAATCGCCGCCGCCTTGCAATCACGGTTCACGAACAGATAATAAATCTGGGTCAAGCCAGTAATTTCATGAGACAAAAAGAGCGGCTGGATAAGGGAAGAGGGGAGGCCGGATAAGGGAGGACCGGAGGCTGTGCTAGACCTGAAGAAGATACTGTTCTCTTAAATGGGGGGAGGGGGTCCTCTGCATTGGAGCGAGGATGTCGTAACACGTCGCGCATGCATGGGGGTCGCCTCATGGCATAAGCGCCAGTAATCATGAATGGTGACTTTGTGCTGATGCGACATTAGAAGTGTTCATTTCTATATCAGGCAAGGCGAGTGTTCGCATTCTCCATTTGTAAATTGCAAATACAGACTCTGCAAAATCATTCTAATGCACTAAAGGCCATGATTAAAAGATCTCTTTACTCACACATTCACACACACAACACAACACACAACACACACACACACACACACACACACACACACACACACACACACACACACACACACACACACACACACACTCGCGCGCGCACACGCACGCACGCACGCACGCACAGGGGCCCAGGTGGCAACAGCGTGAGCCTGCTTGCCAGCCAGCGACGCTCAAGCAAAGCCTGGACTCATGCCGGCGAGAACTTACCTGGTGCTGGGGTCAGGGAGATGTTTATCAGCCGTAGGACAACAGCAGGTGATATCCACAAGGCGGTCACACTACCTCCGTCACTACACTCACCGTCACTACACTCGACGTCACTACACTCACACTATACACCGAGCACCGTGGGCAGCAGCACCACACTAGTGTATATTATTCCACTATCGCCGCCAACACAGCCACTGCACGCCAAGTTTCGTCAAGTAAAGTCCCCGGGATGGAAAGGGGTTTTGGAGGAATGGGAAGGAGAAGGGGGGGGAGGAGGAGGAGGAGAGGGAGGAGGAGGAGGAGGAGGAGGAGGAGGAGGAGGAGGAGGAGGAGGAGGAGGAGGAGGAGGAGGAGGAGGAGGAGGAAGGAGGGAGGGAAGAGGGGGGAGGTAGGAGTAAGGAGGGGGGTAGGGGTGCACGCTACACCACCTCCACCACCGCTACCACCACCGCCACCACCAGCCACCCACTCTCTCTCCTCCGTACTTCCGCAAGAGCCCAGTCCCGTCTCACTACTACACCGCCATCAACACTCGCCGCACTGCACTGTGCACTTTTCCCGTTCCTTCTGACCCTCCGCGCCGCCTGCTCTCGACGCTCGTCCTCCTTAGCTCGTCCTCGGGGGTAACACATCCACCGGGGGAGGGGGGGTTACTATCACTGGGCGCGAGGAGGTTTTAAAAAAGCTGGTGTGTCGGCCGCAGAGGCACCGGCGTCGCACACCCACCCTGCACACTCTCTCTCCCTCAACTGGTGACTTCAACGCAGCAGACCCGGGCCGGAACGCGCGAGGCTGTGACGCCGCGCTCCACATACCACACCGCCCGCCCGCCCGCCCGCCCGCCCGCCCGCCCGCCCGCTTGCTCGCTCGCCATCCCGCCCGCCGCCCACTCGGCCGCTACACCCTCACAGACTTAGCTACATGTCTCGTACTCTTATACTTACACACTCCATCTCTTTCCCGTTCTCTTTCTTTCCCTTACTTTTTCTCTCTGCCTCTCGTACACAGATCTACAGTCTCGCGGATACCGGCAAGGCACAGCATCAAACTCCCCGAAACACAGAAGAGCACAAGAAGATATAACATTACACTCGCCCCAAAACAAACTACAGCAAAGCAAATGCCCCACTCTCATAATCAGACAACACAAATACCTCTGTGAGAAAAGAGGCCCTCGGTTACATACACAAACCCATACACCTGTTCGGAGGCAAAGCAACCACGCGCGGCAAAACAACGGAAATGATAAAGAAACAATCGAACCAAACACACCCTTAAAACACAAGAACAAACACAAACACGAACATACATACACCCTCACACAAACAACAAAAACATGCATTCACATACACACGCACAAACACACACACACATCTGACCCACTTTACCGAACAGTCTCAGCAGAGTTAAAGCGCGCAACACAAGTTTAACTTATGTTTTTCCACGACCAACTGAAGACCGAAAAAAAAAAAACACACACACAAACCCCTATGAACAAAATAACCAACAAACAACACAACAACGAACATCATCGAACAGTCACACGCTAATCCGGAACAGCGAAAATAGTTCACAACCTGGTCTCATTCTCCTACAACTACGAACTCCTCTACATCATCGATTCTACAGTGAAGAGCGTTGACAGGGAGACTCTACGACCGCAATCTACGACGGCCAGACAGACGTTTAAACGCGGGTACTGTAGACCTTAATCCCGACGTCACAAGAAAAAGCTCTCGGGTTGAACGACCTCACGTCAGCGCCGCAGCTCATAAACTCTGCGGTCAGACACTCCATCATTCACGCCGACGCCGACTTTCAGGGAGAATGTGATATATGCTAACTCTGTTTGTGAATCTAACAGTTTGCAATCTCTCTCATTCATTCAAAAGTTCACAATCTAATTTATCTTCTCTCTCTCTCTCTCTCTCTCTCTCTCTCTCTCTCTCTCTCTCTCTCTCTCTCTCTCTCTCTCTCTCTCTCTCTCTCTCTCTCTCAATTTTCTCTCTCTCTCTCTCTCTCTCAATTTTCTCTCTCTCTCTTTCTCAATTTTCTCTCTCTCTCTCTCAATTCTCTCGCTCGCTCTCTCTCTCTCTCTCTCTCTCTCTCTCTCTCTCTCTCTCTCTCTCTCTCTCTCTCTCTCTCTCTCTCTCTCAATTTTCTATCTCTCTTTCTCTCTCTCTCTCAGCCATCCCTATCTCCCCACCACACTTGTTGCTCCTTGTCAGATTGCCGGCATATAAAACGGACTGTCAAGTATCATAAACCATGACGGCACTACAGTAGCCTGCCATATCTCCCCCCCCCCAACACCCACACACCTATTAGCCCCCTGGATTAGGAGA
>NC_061832.1:7137876-7140376 GCF_019202785.1 Penaeus chinensis
TCAAGTCGTATTTGCCTTCTGAGAAACGCTTGACAAACGTACTATTTTTCTTTTCATTCAGTCTTTTCCTCTTCTTTTTTTCAAACAAAGAACGAGTTGGATAATTCTGATGTGACACACACACACACACATACACGAATGCCGGATGTAAACACCAGTTCCAGTAGCACAGAACTTTCATGTCAATAGTTAGTAGAGAGATGTGGCGTGTTATTTGGAAGCTCCTCACAAGATCGAGTGGAGAATGCAAGGTCAATAAAGTGGTTTTCAAGACTTCATTTGACGCTCGCTGCAACAGCATTAACTTTTGACAGCAAAACGGCCTTGCTCGTTTAATGAATCACCTCTGTAAGTACCTAGTAAATTAAGTAGAATTGTAAATGTCAAGTCAAACAACTGTTTTGCCGACCAGACCGAAAATAGCGACTACATATGAAGCGACCAAGGAACATCGTAACAATCTGAGGACAGGTATAATACATACAGATACACGCAGCAAACACCCAACAAACAATTCATCATGCGTTTACCAAACCATGTAAGTGTGTGACGGGCTTCCTGTTCGTACAAGAAACACAGAGCGCGTGCTCAACTACCGCGACCGTTCAGGGCGTGTCTTTAGCTATTGAGACCGATAGACGCAGCGTATATGCAGGGCCTCAGTGAAAAAAAATAATAATAATAATAATAAAAAACGGGACAGAGGAAGAATGAGGTTGGGAGGAGAAGGGGGGAGGGGCTAATACACAACGCTGGACCTGGCTTTTTATGAAGTCCGTGTCCCTCCTCGATCCGACAACAAGAGCCTGACTTCCGGTCGATGCCATGGGGTTGAGGGGGGGGGGGGGGAGAGGAGAGAGAGAGAGAGAAAACAGGATAGTGTTTGCGAGATGAAAACCCCCGCGGGGAAGCTGTGCATCGTCGCTGGATACGGCCAGCGAGGCGTCGGGTCTCCCCAGCCAGTGGTACCAACACCTCTGCGAAGGAACTAAGGATCTTGGCACGCGCGTATCCCTCCCTGCTTGATGAACCAGAATCACTCGGGAGACGCAGCTCGCAGGTGGCACACAGCTCACGACAGTCGGCAGCTTCAGTATTACACCAGCTGGGATTAAGTAAACAATCTCTCTCTCTCTCTCTCTCTCTCTCTCTCTCTCTCTCTCTCTCTCTCTCTCTCTCTCTCTCTCTCTCTCTCTCTTTCTCCCTCCTTCTCCCTCTCTCTCTCCTTCTCCCTCTCTCTCTCCTTCTCCCTCTTTCTCTCCTTCTCCCTCTCTCTCTCCTTCTCCTCTCTCTCTCCTTCTCCCTCTCTCTCTCCTTCTCCCTCTCTCTCTCCTTCTCCCTCTCTCTCTCCTTCTCCCTCTCTCTCTCCTTCTCCCTCTCTCTCTCCTTCTCCCTCTCTCTCTCCTTCTCCCTCTCTCTCTCTTCTCCCTCTCTCTCTCTCTCTCTCTCTCCTCTCTCTCTCTCTTCTCTCCTCTCTCTCTCCTTCTCCCCCTCTCTTCTCCTTCTCTCTCTCTCTCTCTTCTCTCTCTCTCTCTCTCTCTCTCCTTCTCTCTCCTCTCTCTCCCACTCCTCTCTTCTCTCTCTCCTCCTCTCCTTTCTCCTCTCTCTCATCTCCTCACCCTCTCTCCTCTCCTCTCCATCTCTCCTCTCCCTCTCCCCTCTTTATCTCTCTCTCCTTCTCTCACTCTCTCTCTCTCTCTCCTTCTCCTTCTCTCCCTCCTCCTCCCTCCTCTCTCTCTCCCTCTCTCTCCTCTCCCCTCTCTCTCACCTCTCTCTCTCTCCCTCTCCTCTCTCCTATCTCTCGCTCTCTCCCCCTCCTCTCTCATCTCTCTCTCCCCTCTCTCTCTCCTCTTCTCTCTCGCTCTCTCTCCTCTCCTCCACTCTCTCTCTCTCTCCCTTTTCTCCCTCTCTTCTCCTCTTCTCTCTCTCTCTCTCTATCTCTCTCTCATCTCTCCTTTCTCTCTCTCTCTCATCCTTTTTCTCTCTGTCTCTCCTTTTTCTCTCTCTCATCCTTTTCTTCCTCTCTCTCTCCTCTCCTTTTCTCCCTCTCTTCCTTTCTCTCTCTCCTCTCTCCTTCTCTCTCTCTCTCCTTCTCTCTCTCTCTCCCTCTCTCTCTCTCTCTCCTCTTCTCTCTCTCTCTCTCCTCTCTCTCTCTCTCTCTCTCTCTCTCTCTCCTCTCTCTCTCTCTCTCTCTCTCTCTCTCTTCTCTCTCTTTCTCTCTCTCTCTCCTCTCTCTCCGTTCTTATCTAGCTATCTCTCCATCGACCTCCGCTCCTCACCGCCAATAACAGCGACCCACACCAATTTGACAGCGACCACCTACACGACTATCAAACGCACACAAACTCTACACACAAACACCACACACACGCGCATTCTTTTATTTATGATCTCGTTACGCCAATCCCCGATGTCTAATGGGCGAACACGTCCCCCTGATGATGCCTGCCTCCCTCCGCTCGCACCTCCCAACCTGTCGACGCCTCTCCAGATAGCTCGA
>NC_061832.1:7147876-7155376 GCF_019202785.1 Penaeus chinensis
ACTTGAAAATATACATACTTATGAAGTCTCAGCAAAGTACTGAAGGAAAGAACACCTTTTCTGTCAAACCGACAAAAACTTTATTCAAGTGCAAATGTGTGTGAATACATGTATGTGTGTATGTGTGCGTGCATGTGTGTGTGTGTGTGTGTGTGTGTGTGTGTGTGTTTGTGTATGTGTGTGTCTGTCTGTGTGTGTGTCTGTGTGTGTGTCTGTGTGTGTGTGTGTATGTGAGTGTATGTGTGTGTATGTGTGTGTGTGTGTGCCTGTGTATGCCTGTGTGTGCGTGTGTTCCTGTGTGTGCGTGTGTGCCTGTGTGTGCGTATGCCTGTGTATGCCTGTGTGTGTGTGTGTTCCTGTGTGTGCGTGTGTGCCTGTGTGCGCGTGTGTGCCTGTGTGCCTGTGTGCGTGTGTGTGCCTGTGTGTGCGTGTGTGCCTGTGTGTGCGTGTGTGCCTGAGTGTGCGTGTGTGCCTGAGTGTGTGTGTGTGCCTGTGTGTGCGTGTGTGCCTGTGTGTGCGTGTGTGCCTGTGTGTGCGTGTGTGCCTGTGCGTGTGTGCCTGTGTGTGCGTGTGTGCCTGTGTGTGCGTGTGTGCCTGTGTGCCTGTGTGTGCGTGTGTGCCTGCGTGTGCGTGTCTGCCTGTGTGTGCGTGTGTGCCTGTGTGTGCGTGTGTGCCTGTGTGTGCATGTGTGCCTGTGTGTGCGTGTGTGCCTGTGTGTGCGTGTGTGCCTGTGTGTGCCTGTGTGCGTGTGTGCCTGTGTGTGTGTGTGTGTGCCTGTGTGTGCCTGTGTGTGCGTG
This sequence comes from Penaeus chinensis, assembly GCF_019202785.1. NCBI lineage: Eukaryota > Metazoa > Arthropoda > Malacostraca > Decapoda > Penaeidae > Penaeus > Penaeus chinensis. The sequence continues at coordinate 7,148,674 of NC_061832.1, forward strand.
TGTCTGTGTGTGCGTGTGTGCCTGTGTGTGCGTGTGTGCCTGTGTGTGCGTGTGTGTCTGTGTGTGCACGTGTGTGTGCGTGTGTGTGCACGTGTGTGCGTGTGTGCGCGTGTGTGCGCGTGTGTGTGTGTGCGTGTGTGCCTGTGTGTGCGTGAGTGCCTGTGTGTGCATGAGTGCCTGTGTGTGCGTGTGTGCCTGTGTGTGCGTGTGTGCCTGTGTGCTAGTGTGTGCATGTGTGCCTGTGTGTGCGTGAGTGCCTGTGTGTGCATGGGTGCCTGTGTGTGCGTGAGTGCCTGTGTGTGCGTGTATGCCTGTGTGTACGTGTGTGCCTGTGTGTGCGTGTGTGCGTGTGTGCCTGTGTGTACGTGTGTGCCTGTGTGTGCATGTGTGCCTGTGTGTGCATGTGTGCCTGTGTGTGCCTGTGTGTGCATGGTGCCTGTGTGTGCATGTGTGCCTGTGTGTGCATGTGTGCCTGTGTGTGTGTGTGCCTGTGTGGTTGAATGAATTTTTGATCATCTAATCACCTCACATTTAAACTCAAAATCAGAATACAGAAAAGGCCATCACATGACTCTCCTGTTTATTTTTGCCTGCTTCACAAAATCATTAGTGCTGAGGCATCATGCCACGACTAATATTCCAAATCAGCTGACGGCCCCATTCTATGCAATATTGAACCATAGTTGGTGGAAGAGGTCCTTTTATTGTTTGGGAAAACAGAAGAGATATTTGTTTTAAGTGAATCATTCATAGTTTTCTAAAATGTGTATAGGAGGTATGAATATTGGTATGTAAGATACAAAATTTTGCTAAACTAAACTAATTTTCCTTTGATTCACATCTGTTAGTATGTTTATTTACTTTTTTTACATCAGTATTTAGTAAGTATCTTCCCCCATAGCTTTTAACAATAAAACTATGCTTCATAAAAAAAAAAATTATTTGCACAAATGAAGTTAGTATCTATGAACACGTCTAGTATTACCTACCAATTCTTGGCCTGTTATATACCATTTACAATTAGGGGCATTATTTCTCAACTGTCTTTACTCTGATTCAACTGAAAACATTTTGACGAAAAACAGTAGTTCAATCACGACCCACAAACACGTAACTGCCTATATAAAAGTGATATTCAAAAGTCAATTTATGAATTCTTTCATTTTCCTCAACACTAAAATCCAAATCTATCATTATTTTTTTTTTAATCTTCTAATCATCATTTTTCTTACCATACTCTGCAATTAAACCTTCCTACCCTTCAAAATAAAAGATAAATACAAAAAACAACTAGATATAATTGCATTAAATAGTCTTACGAGAATTTTTTCAAACTCAAAAGAAAACAAATAGCAAAAACATGAATCAACAGGATGCACTTCGATATCATGACGCTGATAAAAAAAAAGTAGGACAAACTCTGATCAATAACAAAATTGCCAATTTTCTAAAAACAAAATCTCAAAGCTACTTTATAACTAAATGACAGGAAAAAAAAATAAATGTTTTGCAAGTGTCACAACACTGGGAAAAAAAAGGAATTAATAAGAATCAGTGATCAAATTCTTAATATCTCAAATAAGAAAGTCAAAATAATTAAAAAAGAAAAAAAGAAAAAAAAAAAAAAAAATTTGGTAAATATCACACTATGATAAATATGGAACACACACTAATCAGTGATCAAATGCCTTATAGTTCACATAACGAAATGTCAAAATAACCAAATAAACTAAAAGAATTGAAAAAAACAGGAAATGTTTAGAAATACCTCACAAACAAAAAAAAAATAGCATATGACATCCTGTACAAGCACCAATTCTATATGCCACTTCATTCCGTTACTGTCATATTGAATAATGTTATATAAATCACTTTAATAGTTTTTTCTAATACCCTTCAAATCGATTCCTATTGACTCTTCCTAAAAAACAACGTCATTATAGTTGTCAGAAAACATTCACTTCAATTATAATTCAATATGCCTAGAACACAATAAAATAGTGACATCCAGTGTTTTTTTCCTTTGATAAACCCTATTCTATTTCAATATATACAAAGTGGCTACTTTAAGAAATCAATTTACCCGTGGCATAAAGAGGAAAATGGAACAAAATTTGTCAAGCTGTTCAACTGAATACCAAACACAAAAAGTGCACATTTGCAACTCAGTGTTGACGTGAAAACTGCACATGAATGCAAGTTCTCCAAACACACAAAGAGAAAAGGAAACACACAAGCAACACTAACAACCTAACACTATAAGATTCAATGATTGTTGCTTTCATTCACTCTCTCAATGTGTAAGATCTCCCTAATTATTTAAATTCTCTAATAAACATAAAAAAGTAAGATTCATGCACAGATCAATACATACATGACTTGATAACTATTACCATAATTACTGCAGTATTAATAATACTCTGACATATATTTAAAAGCTGATGGATGTATTAGCTTGCAATATTAGCAGTGCCTTGCTATTATATGGGTCAGATTGTTTATTTCAACAATTCTTTCAATTACCACAAAAAATATTAGGAAAAAAAAAAAAATTACTTAAAAGTCCAGAAATGATACTGAAAATCTTTTGCAACATCATGAAATTATTCATATGGAAATTAAATTGCTTACTGGACTATTCCATGCCCTAATTTTCAAACCTCACTTAATTTCTTGGTGCACAAATGGAAATCAAGCTGCTTCAAAACCATTCCAAGCCCTAATTTTCAAATCTTGCTTTAAACTATCTGAGATGAAAAAAGTATTTATATCACTCCATTTTCCTCCTAGCTGATGTAAACACAAATTAGCATGGTACAGAGAACAAGCAAACCCTAAAATACGATATTTGTCTACCAAAAGACAAAAACAGAACAAAATACACACCAAGCAAACTACTATGACATCTGTTTCCCAATACCTTCACAACACCTTTCAGTTGTATGTTCCCAGACCTGTACAAGTAAATGAAATTTGTGATTTGACAGAAAAAAAGCACAGCATGTTTCAAAATCCAGTTATATCTTCTGATTCTCAATAACTGAATCATAGATCTTTTTTTTTATCTTTGACAAGTGGAGGAACCAAACCACAAGTTGACCTTCTAAATGTATCACAAACTTCAACATTCAATCATGAGTTCAATCAACAGCAACATCACTCCTACAGGCTTCAGTCAATCAACCAATTACACTTTCCCACTATCCATTTCAGGTCATGTATCCCAAGAACATCACTTGGTGACAAGCATGTTCACTCCAGATTCAAGCAAATTTAATTAGAGGATCAGCTGTACAAGTTTAATCTGCCTTAACACCTCAAAAAAGAGGTCCCATTAAGCGTTATTGATTACTAATGCATTAAAGTTTAAACAAAAGCCCCCAGGTTGTGTGTCAGGTGTCAGGGAATGTGTCAGACAGTGAGTGGCTGTGGGGGTCAACTTGGCCTGCATGAGGAGCACAACATGAGCAAGCTATCCGCCGTGTTGCCTGCTTAGTCGTCTGTCAAGGTCAGGTTGGATTGCCTCACAGCCCCATCGACCAGGGGCTTTCCGCTCGTCTCTCTACAGCAACTTTCAATCCTGACCACCAACATACTATCTACGGAGTTTGAAAAAATCGTAGGATGCCGCACAGCCCATTTTTCCATTGGTATGTGGTGGCTCAATTGCATAAAAAGCGACTAAACGACTAGAGAGCAACTCGCCTCTCTCTCTTGCTCTCTTCACTCACACGACCTGACGTCACCATCCCAGCACTGGCACCTTTTCAACAGCAATTTTTTCCCTTATTTTAAATGGAAACGCTCTCGAAAAGTACCCAGTTTCCTTCTACAGACACTTATACACCCCTCTTCACATACAAGAAAGGCTAAAAAGCCCTCGGCACTGTTAAAAAAAGCAAAAACCGAGCACGACACTCACCACCTCTAGGCTCGCCATCCTCCCAAGGTTCTCGATAAACAAATGTGACGTCACGAAGGCACAACATCGCCGTGTTAGTGACGGTTTTTAAGGCGAGTTTGCCATATTCAAATTAAAAATCGTCGCGATTGCAACAGTTTCGATTAATTAGAGTCGGCTAATCATCCAGCTACTGCATTCTTAGTGACTTTCATTGATAATTCACAGCAAGTTACATTGGAGAGCGCGATCAGCTGGTGCCTCCGGCTGATCCCGCAACTCATGTAAATATTAACATGACAACAACATCCAATCTCAGTTAATTATAACATTTCGACTCCCTAAATTACCTAATTAAGTTATTCTCACGAATCCAACATCCGTCATCTAAGCCGAATAAAACCGACACCCTCTCCTTTCTTCAAAAAATAAATGAGGAGGGCAACTTGAGTGGAAATGATGAGGCATGTGTTGGAGGTGCGGCTGAGGTTCCTTTGGTGGTGATATTGGCACCCGTTATCACAGGGATACTCAAACTGAAACTGAAACTGAAACTGGAACGTAAACTATTTTTTAAAATAAATTTGTAACAGAAACCGAAGCTGAATTTAAACATGAAAGAGTTTCTATGACTGAAACAACAGCTGAAACTATGACTGAAACTGAAACTGAAACTGGTGCCACTTTCAGTTGGCACCACCATATGCTCTTTTTATCATTGTATGAGTGAAGAATAAACTTTCTCCCAGATAATGCACCGTTGTTAAGCTTCTAGAACTCCAAGAGCAGGTGGAAAAGCGTTGATAAAATGTGATGTAATATAATACTAGCTGTAAACTTTTGGTTACTAATATTGTATTTTCTTAGCATGATAATACATTAGATATGCTCGAATATCATACACGTCACGCCAACTACCCTACAGTACTTTTTGTTTCCGAAGACAGTTCAACTAAATTAAATGGTTTATCCTGTTCAAATTCAGCGAGAACACCAGAGGTATCATTATTTAGCCACTGAAAGTGTAAATCATTATTGGCAACATATGGTGGTCTTGCTCAAGCCACTTTGCTGTTCCGGTATGGAAGATACGGAGTGGCAAATTCTTTTTCTCTGCTAAATCAGCTCTTTTGATAAAGAACATTATGAAGAAGAAAAGAAACGTCATAAGACGAGTTGGAAAGTTTAATAATATTATGGAATCTGAAATGTGGCAATAATTCCACGTTGCATGACTCAAACGGACATCAATAGAGCTGCAAACAAACCCGGAAAACGAAGGAACAACTTTGCGTGAAACAGACTGCACGACCGAAATGAAAGTGACGGAACAGAGAATGACCTAAAATAATCAGAATAATATACATTTCAAGCCTGGCGCAACTTTCGTTTGTATAAATAGGAAAGAACTGAAAAAGGCCGTGCGGCGCACAGTTACACTCCATCCTTGATTTATTCATAAGTGCTATGGTGCATAATGACTCGGCTGAACGACTCATTCTTGCAACCATGCACCTGTAAATTTCTGCTTGAATTTAAAATCTCGAGTATATTGCAAGTAATACTTAACTCTTAAATCCATGCAGTTACATTGTTGGTATTCCTGATATTGCTTCGACAGGTAAACCTTACATGTAGATAATATAAAAATGCCGTCGCCATTTTTCCGGTCGAATTTTACCAACTGTATCTCATTGAAGTTGTTTTTCTAACGTATCCATGTTAATGTGAATCAGATGATAACAGCGGAGAGAAATTATCGAAACAAGATTTAACATTGTTTTATTTATCTCTGAGGTTATCTATAAAAAGAAAAAAAAGATTTTCCTGTTAAATGAAACTGCAATTTTAGAAACTCATTTTATCAATGAATTACGGTTTACCTGGCCCTGTCGACTCATGAATGTTGGAATAGATGTTAAAACGTCGATGGAGAAACATTCATCTTTCCAAACAGAATTCTAATTAAGGCCATTCAGCCCATGAATTCTAAAACATATTGGTTAGAGGAATGTAATTTACACCGCGTAATATTATGTAACCTAGAGAGCGAGTCGGTGGGGCGCGTCGCTCGCGTGTGGGGCTCGCTCGCGCTCTCGCGAGACGCGGTTGGGCGAGGCGCGCGGTGGGTCGCGCTTCGCTCTGCGCTAGCGCGCGCGCGCCGAGATAGAGGTTGGGGAAGCGAGAGTAGTGGCGACCGAGAGCGCAGCGATAGAGCGAGCTGCGAGTCGGAGAGAGAGACGTAGAGCGGAGGCGCAGCGCACAGGCAGCAATGAAAGCAAGTAAAGCAGAGGTGAGTGCTGGGTCGAGAGCAAGCGATGCGGGGGAGCGAGAGAGAGCGAAGCGCGCGAGAAGATAGAGAGAGCGAGTGAGCGTGCGAGATGGGCGTAGGGAGAGAAGTGAGAGTGAGAGAGCTCGTGAGCGAGAGCGAGCAGCGCGAGCGGTGGGGAGCGACGCGACTGTGGCGGGCGCGCGAGTCGCGCGCTGCGTCGTCCTATAGGCGCGAGCGCGTGCGCGCGCGAGAGCGGGAGGGCGAGAGATGGGAGAGGTGGTCGCGCCGAGGATAGAGCCGTGGCGAGAGTCGAGGGGAAGAGAGAGCGCGAGCAGAGCGTCAGAGCGGCGAGAGATAGAGAGCGCGCCGATGACTACGCCGAGAGAGCGAGCGAGAGCAGAGAGAGAGAGAGAGCGAGAGAGAGCGACAAGTAAAGAGAGAGACGCGAGCGAAGAGCGAGGTGGCGAGATGAAGCGAGGGCGCGCAGGAGAGCGCGAGCGAGCGAGAGAGCGAGCGCGAGCAGAGAGCGA
>NC_061832.1:7167876-7180376 GCF_019202785.1 Penaeus chinensis
GTTATGGGGAGTTGGACAATAAGGTTGTAAGGTAGTAATAAAGGAGGATGAGGTAGTTGATGAAGAAGGTTGTGGGGGTATAGTTGTTGAAGTTGAGCATGTTTGGAGTAGAAATGTCTCCTGGGGTGTTGATTAGGGTGGATACTGGTCTAGTCGGCATTGAGGAGGGGGTATTAGTTGTAGTGTTCAGAGCCGTGGTCAAAGGAGAGCCTTGGGTCAGGGAATCGGGCGAGTTTGAATTGGTAGAGCTATTTGATGAAGAGGCAAGCCTCATTGCTTCTAATAATGGTATGGTTAATTGTTATTCTTTGTTGGCCATGATAAGCCTGGAGTATATTGGGGAGAGAAACGGTCCACCCCTCAGGGTCCCTTGAGGGGTAAGGGCTAGACAACTAAAGCAGGGGAATACCGTGCCCATGGCTCCCTCAGGCCGTTCAGGACTGGCACAAAGTCAGCCTTTCATCCTTTCAGCACGGCTCTCACACCTTAGGAAGTGGATAGTAGAAGGGGTTGGTGAAGGGACAGAAACGAAAAAGTAGGAGGGAAAAAAAAGACCATGCAAAATTTGTTGAGTCGAGGGCTGAATCCCAAGGTTGGGAGTTCCCCAACATTGGGTCCCAGTCTCCGCCTCCTAAGCCCCCCCACGACAACAACGGGATTGGGGGGGGGGGGGAGGGAGGGAGAGAGAGAGAGAAAGAGAGAGAGTGAGTGTGTGAGAGAGAGTGTGTGTGTGTCTCTCTCTCTCTCTGAGAGAGAGAGAGAGAGAGAGTGTGTGTGTGTGTGAGAGAGAGAGAGAGAGAGAGAGAGAGAGAGAGAGAGAGAGAGAGAGAGAGAGAGAGAGAGAGAGAGAGAGAGAGAGAGAGAGAGAGAGAGAGAGAGAGAGTGTGTGTGTGAGTGTGTATGTGTGTGTGTGTGTGTGTGTGTGTGTGTGTGTGTGTGTGTGTGTGTGTGTGTGTGTGTGTGTGTGTGTGTGTGTGTGTGTGTGTGTGTGTGTGTGAGAGAGTGAGAGAGTGAGAGAGTGAGAGAGTGAGAGAGTGAGAGAGTGAGAGAGTGAGAGAGAGAGAGAGAGAGAGAGAGAGAGAGAGAGTGAGAGAGTGAGAGAGAGAGAGAGAGAGAGAGAGAGAGAGTGAGAGAGTGAGAGAGTGAGAGAGTGAGAGAGTGAGAGAGTGAGAGAGTGAGAGAGAGAGAGAGAGAGAGAGAGAGAGAGAGAGAGAGAGAGAGAGAGAGAGAGAGAGAGAGAGAGAGAGAGAGAGAGAGAGAGAGAGAGAGAGAGAGAGAGAGAGAGAGAGAGAGAGAGAGAGAGAGAGAGAGAGAGAGAGAGAGAGAGAGAGAGAGAGAGAGAGAGAGAGAGAGAGAGAGAGAGAGAGAGAGAGAGAGAGGTGTGAGTGTGAGGTGTGTGAGGTGTGTGAGGTGTGTGTGGTGTGTGTGGTGTGTGTGGTGTGTGTGGTGTGTGTGGTGTGTGTGGTGTGTGTGGTGTGTGTGGTGTGTGTGGTGTGTGTGGTGTGTGTGGTGTGTGTGGTGTGGTGGTCTCTCTTGACTGGGGAAGGTAGGAGGTAGAAGAGGGGAAGTTAGATGGAGGGGGGTTGGGTTTAGGAGAGGGTGTAGGAGCTTGGGAGGTAGGGGGATTGGCAGAGTGAGCGACATTACTGGAGTAGGGGGTAAGAGAAAAGCCTTGTCAACGTGCTTCCTGTCTGGCTTCACGTAGAGTGAGTCCAAGTCTGAATCTGAGAGTTGCTACCTCAGACTCAAATTTGTAGGTGGGGCAGCCTCTATAAAATACATTATGGGGGCCGCCACAGTTTGCACATATGCGTGATTGTGCAGAGCAATTTGATCGAGTATGGCCGGGTTGGGCACATAGCGGGCATCTGGCTGTGGAACGGCAATGTTTGGCAGGATGTCCTAAATGGCAACAATTTTGGCACTGACGAGGAGGAGGTTGGTATGGTCGGACAGGTAGGGATTCCCCACCTATGTAAACATTTAAGGGAAGGTCATGTCTACGGAAAGTAATTTTGGCAATGTTGATGGATTTCTTACGATTTCCTCTGGGAGGAATGGAGTAGCATTGTACATATGTTGCATCATAGTCTGTGAGACAAGCGAGTAAGTCCTCTCCACAGTCTGACCATTCTTTGTCATGGATTGGGCAATCTGTTGGGGAGATGGAGACAGTTCCGGTGCAAGTATTGAGGATTGGATGAGGTTCTGTAGGGATGGGATTACCACATAGATCAGTTAGTTTTGTTAATGCTATAGCTTCGTTTTCAGTTGTTACTGTGACGAGACGGGAGTGGTCGCGTCGGCTACGGAAAGAGACTTTGCCTACTTGTTTTTGGAGGCATTGTTGGAAGAGGATGGTGTTTTGAGAGTAGGGAGCTGTGGGAGGGATCACGAAAAATCGGTCCCATTTAGCTGGGCTAAATAGAGTATTTCGGATTCTTGTAGAGGTGGGGGTAGTAGAAGTGCGGGGACGTGTGGAGGAGGGAGTAGTGTTGAGGGGGGTAGTTTTATGGGGAGGTGGGCAATAAGGTTGTAAGGTAGTAATAAGGGGAGATGGGATGGTTGATGAAGAATGTTATGGGAGTAAAGGTGTTGAAGTTGAGCATGTTGGGAGAGTAGAAATGTCTCCTGGGGGTTGGTTGTTGATTAGGGTTGATACTGTATTAGTATGCATTGATGATGGGGGAGTTGTTGCAGTGTTCGGAGCCGTGGTCAAAGGAGAGCTGGGATTGGGGCTATTTGATAAAGGGGCAAGCCTCATTGCCCCTAAGATTGGGGTTATGTCTTCATAATTGGCCATGATAAGCCTGGAGTATGTTGGGGAAAAAAACAGTCCACCCCTCAGGATCCCCTTGAGGGATAAGGGCCAGGTATGGCAGGGGAATACCGTGCCCATGGTTCCCTCAGGCCGTTCAGGACTGACAAAGTCAGCCTTTCATTCTTTCAGCACGGCTCTCACACCTTAGGAGGTGGATAGTAGAAGGGATTGGTGAAGAAACTGAAACGAAAAGTATGAGTGGGAAAAAAGACTATGCAAAATTAGTTGAGTCGATGGCTGAGTCCCAAGGTTGAGGAGTTCCCCATCATTGGGTCTCAGTCTTCGTCTCCTAAGTTTCCCCCATGACAACAATGGGCAAAGGATTGGGGGGGGAGAGAGGGGGAGAGGGAGGGGGAGAGGGAGGGGGAGAGGGAGGGGGAGAGGGAGAGAGAGGGAGAGAGAGGGAGAGAGAGGGAGAGAGAGGGAGAGAGAGGGAGAGAGAGGAGAGAGAGAGGGAGAGAGAGAGAGAGGGAGAGAGAGGGAGAGAGAGAGGGAGAGTGAGCGTGAGTGAGTGAGCGAGTGCATGTATGTGTGCATGCATTTTTTTTTTACGGTATCAACAGCCCATACCAATCCAAAGACTGATGTAGGTCCTCCCAATCTTCCATTGGCCATACTCTTTCCCTCCCTGTATTATGTCCAGCCATCCTGTCTCCCACATACATGACCTGTCCATTATACATAGTGGCGGATCCAGGATGTTACAAAAAGGTGGGGAACAGATTATGTAACAAGAGAAAATAAGATAAAAAAGTAATATTAACAATTTTACCTACTTCTGTTTAAGGTATGGAAAGTTCCAGCCTACAAACTCAGGGAAGCCAAGAACAGAAGGTTGGAAGAGTATCTGTTCAGGTGGTCTGTAAAGTGTAGGATTTATTTTCACCATTTTCTCTCTTTAACAGGTTATCCTTTGAACCAAATCGCAATACTGTCTTGCACTTAAATTTCTTACCATTTTTCACAAAGTTAAATATGTATAGTAAGCATTTAGAAGCAAGGGGCCCACCTTCACTATAGTCTGCTTCATTGATTCAAAAAAAAGAAAAGAAAAAAAAAAAAAAGTTTGAGAGAACTCAAACAGTTTGTTGGACAATTCATATGTAATTCCATAAAACTAACAGATCACAGGCCAACCTATTTTTTGACATGTTATAGCCATTGTTTGTGTTGAGTGAAATAAGCTACCCCAAGTCATGGCTTTGTTTTAGGAATTAAAACTAAGTGTGCACTACATCTCCCCCTCAAGAGTAATCAAGTTTCAATAATACCTCTCAGCTAAGAAAAAGAAGACAAATGCTAATTAATTTACCATTACTTTGCATGATTCATCTTTCATGGGTTAATAAAACTCAATTTCAGGCTCATATTTACTCTCATATAAATATCACACAAGAAATGCCTATGAGGAATCACATAGCATACTTCTTCCTAACATAGGAAAAAACAAAGTGAAATCAAATGTTTAAAAATGAAATTATGAGAGATGCCAGCTTTTTTTGTATATTCGCCTTTCTTTAATATTAATCATTATATCATCTATGATGCTCTTTAATGTTACCAGAACATGAACACTGTACAAGGTATGCTGGTACACCTGACCTCAGCTGTGAATTATGATGGTGAGTGGTTGATAGAAATGCATTGTACTTATGAATATTAACAATCCTTTGTATTTCACAGAACGTATCTTACAAGTTCAAAGTGAATAAAAAAAATATTGTATTCAAGGATCACAGAATATTAGTTATTATATAATTACTGGGATCCAGATTCAAAGACATGAGAAGTGGTATTGTCTTCCAACACCAAATGACATAGGGCCAGCACATACAACTGGGATCCTAACACTAAATGTAACCCAAGTACAGTCGGCTACTGAGCACCTGACTGGATATTCTAGACCTCTAAGTAATATTTCTCTTTTTAAAGTGTCCTTTTCCATCCTGGTCCAACAGCTGATTTCTTGATTTTCGTATCAGTCTGAATTGTATTCATGAAATAGTTAACAACTGTATTAACTAGCTATTTCTTGAAATGATCAAAAGTATTTTCATCTTTCTATATGACAAAATCTTGAATACCTAAGACAGTTTGAAAGAACAAAGATATGGAGTTTTTTAGTCAAGGTTTCCTCTTCTGATAGACATTATATTGAGCTTTACAAGTAAATTTACCCGAACAAGAGAGTGAAAGTTTCCAGGCTTGCGAGAGAAATGATCAGGACTTCAAATCAACAAGCAAGCCATTCACTTTCTTGTCACTTTATCAAAATCAAGCATTAGTGACTTAAAAGGAACCAAAGCACTAGACTGCACTTAAGTATAAAAAGCATTATTCTTGTGTTCATTTGCTGAAAGCTTTGTTGAGGCTTCCAAACAATTGTTTTCCTTTTTTAGGACATGAGAATACAATGTTGAAGATCTGAGTTGCCAAGATCTACCATTCTTACCCTATCATAACTAATGCCTTGTTCAGGAGACTGTCAAAAACCCCTTACAACACATATAAGATACATCCACTGACACAATACATACATACATCTTGGTTAGAGGTATTAACAAAGGAAATCCTGGTTGGTTTCCTACTATACCAGTAGGTTCAGACATCGGCTACCTCAAACATAAAGAGGCATTAATCAAACAAAACAAGTTAACGTAGTTCAAGTTTAATTAAAAATTGGATTATTCAAATCTTTGAAGTTTATTCATCAGAAATAGACATTTATTTAGATGAATAATAATAAAAAAGGAGCAACATCAACACTGCCTTTAATTCTATCTAAATCTAATTTCCTTTTTAAAAATCGGCCTCAACTTTGAAGAACAATTTTCCATCTCTGAACTCAATCAATGCCTTTCCTGCTTGAAAGAAATGCAGTGACATGACATCTACTATTAAAGGGAGTACCGACAAAAATATGGATTAATAGAAAATACCAAAAAATATCTAAAAACAAAATCAAATAAAGGTATAATAATAATAATAATAATAATAATAAAAATAATAAAATGAAAATAAAAAACATAGAAGTTGTCAGTGACATACTCTCGGTTGATAAGAGATGCAAAAAATGCTGGAACATGTTTACCTAATAGAAATGAGACCTGATTGCAAAAGCTTCTGAATCTTGGCTGCAACATCAGGATTCTTCAGGTGGCTGCAAAGAAAGCAAATTTATTAGTCAGTGAGAGAACACGTTCTTAACTGCTACAATCTAGATAATGTGACCATCACGTCATGGAAAAAGTTGGCTTGAGGGGCAGGTGACGTGAACATGACACTTTGGAAAAAAATCTGGCGATGGGGCTGATGGGAACTTGCCGTCATGAGAATTTTGGCTGAAGGCCAGGGTGACGGAAATGACTTGCCACAAGAGCTCTTGGGAGGTGATTAGACTCAGTGGGCATTTAGGAAGGTGCTCTTGCATTAACTCCATTGATAAATGAGTAGCAAATATATAAAACATTTGTGAGCCATGACTAGAGAGAGTGAGAGTGAGAGTGAGAGTGAGAGTGAGAGTGAGAGAGAGAGTGAGAGTGAGAGTGAGAGTGAGAGAGAGAGAGAGAGAGAGAGAGAGAGAGAGAGAGAGAGAGTGAGAGTGAGAGTGAGAGTGAGAGTGAGAGTGAGAGAGAGAGAGAGAGTGAGAGTGAGAGTGAGAGAGAGAGAGAGAGAGAGAGAGAGAGAGAGAGAGAGAGAGAGAGAGAGAGAGAGAGAGAAGAGAGAAGAGAGAAAGAGAGAAAGAGAGAAAGAGAGAAAGAGAGAAAGAGAGAAAGAGAGAGTGAGAGAGAGAAGGGGGGGGTAGGGAGATTGAGAAGGGAGGAGAGAAGGGGGGGAGGGAGAGGGAGAAGGGAGGAGAGAAGGGGGGGAGGGAGAGGAAGAAGGGAGAAGGGGGGGAGGGAGAGGGAGAAGGGGGAAGGGAGAGGAAGAAGAAGGGAGAAGGGGGGGGGGGGAGGGGGCGAAGGGAGAAGGGGGGGAGGGAGAGGGAGAGGAGGGAGAAGGGGGGGAGGGAGAGGAGAAGGGAGAAGGGGGGAGGGAGAGGGAGAAGGGAGAAGGGGGGGAGGGGAGGGGAAGGAGGGAGAAGGGGGGAGGAGAGAGAGGGAGAGAGAGGGGAGGAGAGGAAGGGAGAAGGGGGGGAGGGACAGGGAGAAGGGGAAGGGGAGAAGGGGAGAAGGGGGGGGAGGAGGGAGAGGAAGAAGGGAGAAGGGGGGGGAGGGAGAGGAGAAGGGAGAAGGGGGGGAGGGAGAGGGAGAAGGGAGAAGGGGGGGAGGGAGAGGGAGAAGGGAGAAGGGGGGGGAGGGAGAGGAGAAGGGAGGAGAGAAGGGGGGGGAGGGAGAGGAAGAAGGGAGGAGAGAAGGGGGGGAGAGGAGAGGAGGGAGAGGAGGAGAAGGGAGAGAGAGGGGGGGAGGGAGAGGGAGAAGGGAGGAGAGAAGGGGGGTGAGAGGGAGAGAGGGAGAGAGAGAGAGATGGGAGAGAGAGAGAGAGAGAGAGAGAGAGAGAGAGAGAGAGAGAGAGAGAGAGAGAGAGAGAGAGAGGGGAGGGGGAGAGAGAGAGAGAGAGAGGGGAGGGGGAGAGAGAGAGAGAGAGAGAGAGAGAGAGAGGAGAGAGAGAGAGAGAGAGAGAGAGAGAGAGAGAGAGAGAGAGAGAGAGAGAGAGAGAGGGAAACTTGGAAAACTTACTCTTGTAGTGCTCTTGGGTCGCTCTGCATTTGTTCGAGAATCATGCGCATGGCAGGGTCTTTCAGAATCTGTTGAACTTCGGGGTCTGCCATCGCTCTTTTCCGCACCTATGAATAAGTATAAGAATTATAAAGATAAGGTATATGTATGCAATATGATATACAAACACAGTCAAAGTATGTAAAAACTTTAGAACAACTCTTTCATTACATTTCCTTTACAATCTAAAATGATGTGTGATAATGATACTTTGTTAACCTTTTACTGCCGGGCCACTTGATCTGCCGGGTATGGCTATATGGGCAACATTCTAGAGCATGTCAAGAAAGAAGTTCCACTAAACGTAGTGGACTCCTGCTATCAACAGCAAGACGGTTGCTAGAAATCACCAGTCTATGACGCTGAGAGATTTCTAATACCATCATCTAAGGGTTAACAATGAAAAATGCATCTTCCTAAACTCATACAAACAGAATTCGTTCTTTGACGATAAAATGCATGTGGTTCTCACCTCTTCAGGGTCACTATTGGCAGCCATCATACATTCACGGAAACCATCAAGTGCCTCCTGGCAGTTGGGATCAAGGTCGATTGCCTTTTGGTAGGAATCCTGTGCCTTGGTAAACTGCTTCAAGACCTGGTGGATTTTCCCCTTGCGAATATGGCCTTTAACTGTAAGCAGAAAAAGGTGATTTTTTGGGATGTTTTATTTAATGTGTCAATGGTATCGTTATTACAATTTTTTTATTCCCCCCCCCCCTTTTTTTTCAATTAGTTCATAGATTCTAATGCATTATTCCATCTAAATTAAAAACCATGTTAGGCATGCATAACTTCTGACTGAATTAACAAGTCGTTCTTATTTATAATGAAATTTGATAATTTCTAATACCCTTACAATGACACGGGCAAAGTTAAAGGACACGAGAGTCAGTGATGCTGAGAATTCGGATACCGTGATTAACGGGTTAAAAATCTATATCTACTTCTATATTTATATATCTATAATACACAGAAAAATAAACAGTCCAACCCCTACCAAAATTGGGATCCAGCCTTATGCACTCCTCGCAGTCCTTGAGGCCCAGGTTGAATTCTGCCAGCTTGGTGTAGCAGGCAGCACGGTTGCTGTAAATCTTCGGATCATCAGGGTTTCGTCGGATAGCCTCGGTGTAGTGCCTGATGGCAGAGGGATAGTCTCCCTTCTTGAAGCAGCTGTTGCCCTTCTCCTTCTCATCCTCTGCCTTGGCTGGGTCAATGTAAGCCAGCCGCTCCTGCTCCTTCATTAGCCTCTCAAGCTGTTGTAACAAGTCAGTTGTTTTGTAGGTAATGAAAGAAGCAAGATTTTGAAAATCACTGTGATAAAGTTACACTACCATGACTTTTAATTCCATACAGCATCAGCATCAAAACAAAGTTGCCCACATCTCCAGTATCAATATCAAGGTAATGATTTCACAGATTTTAGGTTGTTTTTATTCAGTATTCAAGTGATGATTCAGTCACATGTGAAGTATAGAACAAAAATGTTGACTGATCATACATATAGTTACTATATGCAAAACATAAAATACATATAACTATATCAACACAGCTTTCCCTTTCTAATGTTCACTCATACTATGTATATAACATCCTATTACATAATGTAAACAATATATATATAAATAGAATACCCATTGTAATTAATGGAATATCACATATCATGGCTCCTAATCTTTGAGCAAAATGTGCACTTTGTACCACTATAAGGTATTCTCATTAAATCCTATTTAATAGAATGCAATACAATGTATGCAGGGGCCACTTTATACATAACACAAGTGTGCATTTATAGGGCTGGAAATATGGTACCTGACTCATGAACAAAACAGAAAAAAAAATATATATATATATCTGTAAAATAAACAAGGTATCAATACAAGAGAGAAAAAAAAAAAATAACTAACCTTGCTTAGAATTTCCTTTGTTTCTGGAGTCCTATGTTCAGACAGGGATTTTTCATAAAAGGTTTTGGCCTTGGGATAATCCTGCAAGAACAAAAACATTATCAACTCTTGTAGGTTTCAGCTTTTCTGCCAAAACTGTCAGAATCACATGCACCTCCTATTCACTTGTTTTATTTGGGATCTCTTTAATAAAGATTTTTTTCTGATTATCTTAAAGAAAATTGATATCTAAACAATATCAAATATAAGGCTCTTAGATTATTGATAAATATAAAAGAATCTGAAAATGCTTTACAAAACAGATCTAAACGTATACAATTAATGTTTTGAACATTGTCAGAATCTGCACATTTGATAACCAAATGAAGCTGTTCCAAATATGATCTGATTCTTAAAGGCTATGATAACCGAGTGTAAACAAAGTACATCTATTAATCTAAAATGGTTAAAAAAGGGAAAGTAAGTCATCACTAATCTCCCTTTTCATTACATCTTCAACAAAATGATGATAAATACAGAAAATGTAGAGCTTAGGACTCATGATGGCTATAACAAACATGCACCAACACATACATGTGTTTGTATGTCTGTATACAAACATGTATATATTTATGTACAAATGTGTGGCAAATGCTACAAAACTAATTCCATTTTTTTTAAAGATAACAATTACCAAACTAAAATGGGCTGTTTTGAAGTATATTTAGAACATTTATCCTGTATCTGTTAAAGAAGCCAAACAAAAAGACTATCAAGTTTCAAGACACTGTGACAACATAAGTCTTCCCCAGCTGATGATGCCTATAACATGAAAATAAAAATAATCTTATATAGGCCTAGTTAGAAAAAAGGAAAGAAGAAGAAAAATAAATGAGGGTATATAAAGACCAGATCTTACCTTTAAGCCTTTGTAGGCATTACCAATTCTAGTTAGTGCTTTAGCTATAAGCTTGAAGTCTGCTCTGTTTTCTCTTCCTACTTCCACAGCCCTCTCACAAGCAGCAATGCATTTCTCGTACTCTTTCATTTCATAATAGACAGCTGAAAGGCAGAGAATGTTAAATACCCTCGACTAAAAACAAAACGTAAAACATATTTATGCATCTAGTTTAATGAATTTCTGTACAAATAAACAATGATCTCTGAACCATCTACCAAAACTTAACCCACTCATACAGAATGACTTCTAATTATATCATAAAAACTGAACTGATAACAGATATCTAATGATGTCATTAGCCCAGCCCCTATTGGCTGGGCATACACTGAACCAAACCTGACTGCGAGTAACTGCTAAACTTTAGTCAAAATCTTACCCGTTATGAATGAGCTGAAGATATACCATAGTGGTTCTTAAACTGAAGGACAAGTGATACCAAGAATTTAGAGAATAAGACAAAATTTCCTTTAAATATATTTTGAATTAACCTTGGAACTAACCTAACAATGATGGGCATCTCACCAATGAGATGGCAAGAAAATAGACACTGAAATGCAAGATACTTGTTTCATGGCTTATTCTCCAATTGGGTCACCCACCTCAATTGCCCCATAACCAGGTACCCAGTAGTGGGCACTCGCTACTAATTACTCGCAGGTGACCTTAGTGGATGGGTTAACTTATAGTATAGGAGAATGGTTTATATAAAACTGTTTACTCCATTTAAATGCAGAATTTTGTAAAATTTAATACCTTTATTCATTTACCTATTTCTAATATAAGAGGATTTAAGATGTGAGGGGGGTGTTACATACAGGAAAGCATCCCCGTATAAGACTACATAATGCTGAGTTTACCTGCTTTGTTACTATAGAACGTCATGTTGGCTGGGTCAGTTTCAACAGCTTTTTCATAGTGCTCCAAGGCCTTTTGGAAGTCCTTCTTCTTGTAGGCTTCGTTGCCAGCATCCTTTTCTTTGAGGGCCTAGATAACACGGATGTAAAAATATTATGCTTCTATCCTCTACAAACAGGATTCAAATCTAAATGAAACAATAATAAATACCTTTACATCTCTAATTGAACTCCTGTACAATAGCAACTAAAAAAACTGGTTTTGCAAAGGAAATGCATGTCCTTCTATGATGATGTATTGTCAAATCTGAATATCCTAATAACCTTTTGGCTTAATACACCTATTCTTTCTTTGTAATTTATGCTATTATGCTGACAACAAAAAATACACAAACAGATAAGAATATCAGACATAAAATTTTATATAATAATAATAATAATAATAATAATAATAATGACATTAACTGTCTGGAATTGATGACAGGAAAACAAAATAACTTGGACAATGCCAGACCAAACCATTATGCAAAAAATTACCTGCAACTGCTCTGGAGTCTTGTCAACTTCCATCTTCTCCTCTTTCCTGGGGGGTGGTGTCGGGGTCTTCTTGGGGGGAGGTGAAGGATCGGGTTCCTCGTCGTCATCTTCATCCATCGCCATTCCTCCTTTGTCCATTCCTAACAGGACACTTAAGGTGGTTAGGACTCTCTTGTCATTCAACTTAGTACTGAAAAAGAAAAAGAAAAAAAGAAAAAATGAGAAAGGCATGAAATATTTACAAAATACTGATACACAGTAAGAATGAGTCACTATTTACAAATGATCCCCTGCAAATCCTGCACTATCCATTTGTACACACAAACTTTCATATGATAATTTGTAAAATCAAGAGTAACAGCAATAATGATTAATCTTTAAAATTCTATACAGATTAGTATAAAATACAGGAATCTAAACCAATTCCCGTTACTTACCCAAGGGCCTCGGGATTGGCAGAGAGTTCATTGATCATCTTGACATATTCTGGGTCCTTCATGTATTCTTGAGTACGAGGATCTGTTGCCAAACGAGCCATTACATTTGGATTACTGAAAGGATTCATCATTTTGCTCGGACCATCTCTTGCCATCTGCCGTTCAAAAAGAAAGATTTTTATTATTATAAAAGATCTTTTGGAGATAAATTTCACTATCTTACACTGCAGTTTCCCTGGATAGCCTTAACATGAACCACTTGTGGGGGCTGAAGCTAGAATGT
>NC_061832.1:7195376-7230376 GCF_019202785.1 Penaeus chinensis
TAATATTAAAAATAACATTATTATCATAATCATTATCCTTATTATTATTATGTTTTTTAACTATTATCATCATCAGCATCATTATAATCACCATCATTATTATTATTAGCATCATTATTATCACCAGCAGCAGTAATGCTCTCTGACTCATAGATATGATGTACAAGCTTTATTCCGAATACCGTGGCAATGGTATGCTAATATTTATCCCTGTAAAATGATTGTTTATACGTAAACAATTGCAAATTCCATCCTGGTGTTGAAATGTGGTACCCCTGGGAATCCCGATAAAACAATGAAAACACACATCCTTCTCGGAAATGGTCTTCTTCCTCCCGTTGAGGTGGGCTCCCTGCTGGAGACCAGGGGCTTTCACCTACTCACGTATTTGTCTTGCATGAGTATGCCGTGTGGCTTATTCCGGCAAGACGAACGGTTTCATCCAAGCTTGGTCAGGTCAATCGATTGGTTTTCTCGGTAGACCAAGATCAAGTTGTGACCGCTTCATCGGCAATGCATAGGTTCCGCTGCTGCCTTCAGCAGCTGCATGTACCCTGTCATCATTACCCCTGTAGCTGTTAAATGGGCAGGCTCTAATACTCACTTTTACTTCTTGGACTTGGACTTCGGGATGGGTGAGGGTGTGAGAGGCTGTTCTGTACAAGAAAAAAATAGCTAAAGAAATAAATATCTTAACACAAGGTGACAACTGCCGGAACAGGTTAACAACAGCCACCCTGGAACCTAACCAGACTCCTGGGAACAAAACGAGACCTCTGGCCTCAGACCTTGTGCCGGACAGAACTAAAATCGAGGCTCAGACTGCTCCTTTTAGACCTTCAGCATCTGCGCCGGTCCAGAAAAGTAGCCGTAAATAATCGAAGCCTATGTACTTGGTTTGGAAACCTGAACACCCAGGTTAAAATTTCAACCATATCCAACGGTTCTGACTGCCCCTTTCAGTAGACTCCTGAATTCCAAAAAGGCTCTGTTCTTAACCACAGCTTGCAGAAATAGAGGAATACTTATTGTCCCCAAAGATCAGCCTACACATATTCCTCGAGGAAACAAAAGAGTAGAAACGTGAGTTTCATGACTTAAACACTTGTGGCTAGGAAAGTCAAGATGTTATAACGTGGCTTCCCTGTTTCATATGGATTGGAAATTGTAACATCCAACCAACAGGCTGATGAGGACCTTCCTCTTATAGGAGAAACCTGTTGGAGAAACTTCAGAATTCACAGAACCCCTAAGAATCCTCCCCCTCCTCAGAGAGGTTGTCAGTTATACCCATGACACTATATAGCAAGATGGGCTGTATGGTTTGAAATGGAATTAAGGGGGGCATAGAAGGCCAGATCCCACTCAGACCCAAGAACTGACCCAAGCTCTACATCCCCACAGTTTGAAAGGCTAACATAGCTCCTATCCCAAAACCAAGGGAACTAGGTAATTACTGTTGTATCCCTCTGCTTAGCCGCCTGGGTAAAATGGTGAAAATAATGGAGTTGAACACTCCAATTGAAGTTGGGAACCTCTTCCAGAAAAAAATGCATGAGTTCAACAAGGGAACGAGTACAGCTCACAGTCTAGCCATTCATGTTATTGATATTGGCTCTGTGGTTGTCATCCTCTTCTTGGAAAAGACCGTTAAATTGCCTTGGAAATCAACTTTTATTTTCCAGAAGAGAATCTCCTATGCAGATGATATTGTAATCATATCCACAGGGATAAAGAGGTCCCAGTGTTATCTGGACCTCATGTCTAAGGAGTGTTACACGGTAGGTACCCCTACTCCTGGACGAACCAGGAGTAGGGGTAAAAACTTAATAAAAAAAAAAAGAAAAAAAAAAAAAAGAGAGAGAGAGAGAAAAGGTGGTAGGAGTAGATTAAATGCTTACTTTCCAGGGGATGTCCCTACACTAAGGCATAAGGATGTCGCCTGATCCTTGTGATCCATTCCATCATGGATTATGCTGTCGTCGCCCTAACTACTATCATGCCGACTCAGGAACAGGCAACTGCTAGTTCGAAATGGGGCTGCTAGAATCATTTTCGGTGCTCCCAGAAGGACAAAGGTTCTCAGCTTTTGTATGGAGGCCAGTCTCCCTTTCTTGAGTACTTGCTTTGATCTGATGGCAGCTCAGGTCTTTATTAAGATCTTCAAGTTGTCTTTCCAGACATGTATTCCAAGCAAAAGATGCTGTAACCACTAGAACTTGATAGCAAATTGTCTGCAAACTACTGGTTGTATCATTTAGTCAGGGTGCTAAAATGGTTTCTATGCAAAGGACACTTATTAGCCAAGGCCATGGACTTATCCCACAATGATAATAGCCTGCCTCCTCTGCGAGCTCAGCCTATGAGTGAGAACTTGGTCATGATCATAAATTGACTAGAAATACAGTATTTATTGCCTCGACTAAAAGCAGAGGTAAAGGAACTCATCATATCTATCATTCCTCAATGTTGTATCACATACTTCAAGGGCCGATCCCTTGGCCTCATTCACTGCACTCCAAGCATCACTTTTGCAATAAGCGAAAAAGATTCATCCATTTGGGTAACAGGCACTGGCTCTTCGCTACAAGGACTGACTGTTGTCGTTAATGACCTGTAACGAGATATATCCAGTGAGAGTGTATACCTACTTGTCTTATCTTTCTACAGTAAATTCTTGATCAGGGTAGATGAGTCATTCTTATCTAGATCCCAAGCCACATTGGCAGTCAGGGTAGTGAACCCTCAATTAGCGACTATATTACCCTGTATGACAGGGTCACAGAACTCAGCCAGGAAAATTTAACATGAAAAGCGGCAGTTGTGGGACAATCTGGTAATAAGTGAGAACCTCCCCCCTTCACGCGCCTGGTGCAAACACACGTGCGCTCCCCCAGCCCCCTCCCCCCCTCGACCAGCCATGCACTTCCTTGATATGGGCTAGCGAAATATTTTGAAACTAGGTTTTTAAGAAAAATGTCTCTGGAATATGAAGATAACTATCAAGTTGACAAAGATGGTAAAACATGGAGAGCATCCAGTACATCTAGAAGACCCTGATATTGGATAAGAATTGGAAACAAATTATTTAAATGCTGAAGTTGAAAAGAGATGGGTACCGAAATAAAGAGAAACGTCACTGAAAGAGAGAAGTCACCAAAAACTTAATTGCAATGGTTATATATGCATTATGGGCAACGTTAGCAAATTATTTTTCCAAGGGCAGTTTTGCATCTAATCGTCATTTACGGTGAGTATACCTAATATTTTTTTTTCTTTTGTTTATCTTTTTTATGCCTTTTCCCTCCACTGTAATAGAGTTCATCTGATCTCTTTGGTTTCATTTTCACTAATGATTCTAGATGGTGAACTCTTCAATCACCCGAAGGAAGGCAACGGGAAACCACCTTCGTACACTCCCTTGTACAACCATGAATTTAAACAAGGTCGCCAACGTCAGGCTTTGATACGGCACAGAAAAAAAGATTTTAGCCTGCACGGTTTCAGCTAGCTTCCATCTGTCCATTATTAGTCCTTTGTAATTTGTTTCTTTACCCTAGCCCGTCCTTCGCAATCTGCTCTTATATTCATGGTCCTTTACCCCTAATTGCACTTCAAAAACTATCCTTTATCTCTAGTTACTCCTTTGCAATTTGTCCTTTAACCCAGGTCAGTTCTTTGACATTTCTATTTCATTTTTAGTTTGTTCTTTGTAATTCTTCCCTAACTAGCTCTTTCGTTAATTAGTCCCCTGAAATTTGTACATTTTCCCTAATAAGTCCTTTTGTATTTTTTCATTCACTTCTTATTAGTCCTTGGCAATTTATCCTTTATCTCTAATTAATTCTTCGCAATCTGCCGTCACTTCTAGACTGTCCTTTGCAACATATTCTCTCTCTCTAATTAGTTATTTGCAGTGTCACACAAAATACTTACTTCTGCATCATTTATGAAGTGCTGTTTGTTCTGGAAACAAACGAATTCTTTCTCGTGCTCTAGGACATTTTGCTAGTGAATTTTTTTTTCTGCTTTTGTCAAGTACCTATAGGCAGAGGGGTCATCAATAGGCTTGGGTAGCTTAGTGCTTGACATTGTTTCATTTTGAAGAAATTTAGAGTCATACTATCAGTCATGTCATGATAAATAAAAGGAAGGGTGGATTTTGAATGAATGGCTAATGTTTTTCAATCGTCAAAAATACATTTCACTATCAAACAATAATTGTTTGAGGGAATGCATTTATACACGTGTGTGTGTGTGTGCACGCGCGCGTGTATATATATATATATATATATATATATATATATATATGTATATATATGTGTGTTCATGTGTGTATATATATGTGTATATGTGTGTATATGTGTGTATATGTGTGTATATTTGTGTATATATGTGTGTGTGTGTGTGTGTGTGTGTGTGTGTGTGTGTGTGTGTGTGTGTGTGTGTGTGTGTGTGTGTGTGTGTGTGTGTGTGTGTGTGTGTGTGTGTGTGTGTGTGTGTGTGTGCGCGCGCGTGTGTATATATGTGTATATATGTGTATATATATGTGTATATATATGTGTATATATATGTGTATATATATGTGTATATATATGTATATATATGTGTATATATGTATATATATGTGTATGCATGTGTATATATGTGTATGCATGTGTATATATGTGTATATATGTGTATGTATGTATAAATGTGTGAGTGTGAGTGTGAGTGTGAGTGTGAGTGTGAGTGTGAGTGTGAGTGTGAGTGTGAGTGTGAGTGTGTGTGTGTGTGTGTGTGTGTGTGTGTGTGTGTGTGTGTGTGTGTGTGTGTGATATGTTTGGGCTGCGAAAAAAGCGGGAGGGAATATTTACAGGAGGGATGTTGTCTAGAACGTGAACATTTCCCTATTTTTTTCTAACTAATTGTACAGACATTCCTCTTAAATTTCTGAGGGTGGACAGTTCCCCCTAAATACTTCAAGGCGGACAACTTTCCTGCCGTTCCGAAATGGTGCGCACAACATAAATCTAGTTCAGTTAATTCAGATATAAAACAGGGTATGTGCATTTTTGTATTTCAACGGCTATAACTGTAATTATTATGATAATAATGGTAATAGTGAAAATAATAACAATACAAATGAAGATAATTATCATCAAAAACACTATTATTATCCATTATCACTATCTAGTAGTGGTTAATGGTTACAACGCAAAATAAAGGTGCTAGATACCAATGGCCATATAGCACTATAGAATGGTGTAGTAGTTTATAGAGGGGAGGGGGGTGAGTTGATTAAATGTGCTACACGTTAGAGGTCCTATAGCAGTTCAGGAAAGAGGGGTGCGGGTAGAACGAGTAAGTAAATGGGCTAAGGGATTAACGAGAATATCCACAGTTTCAGGTAAGGGTTAGTAAAAGGAGAAAGGAGGGTTTAAGAGTGATTATATCAATGTCAGGATTATAGAAATGTCAGGAGGGAGAGAATCCAGGGAAGGGGATTGTTATGATATAAGGGAGGCATATGCGTACAGCGAAGGAAGAGATGATGATGCAGATCAAACAGGGGGAATGGGAGAGGTGTAGGGGGAACATGAGTAAGAGGAGGATGGATATCGGCAGTCACTTTGAGTGTATAGGAAATGGGAGCAGATTGGAGAATGGATGATGTATAGGCATGTTACCTTGGGTCTTGATTAGAGTTTTGTATGTCCTCGAGAGTCTGAGAAACGTAGATTTCTTTATGAGGAGGAGAAGAGGGGACAGACGTCTTTAGCGATGAGTCGAGCGAAGAGGAAGAGGTACAGGAAAAGTAGAGTATCTTGATTTAAATAGTGGTAGAGATTGGGGTGTCTGGATTTAGAATTGGAAAAAAATGACTGGGAGAAGAGGGGGGGGGGGGGGCAGAAGTGGGATGAGGAAAATATACTGGTAGGGATGTAGAAACACCTTGGGAGCCAAAGGCAGCACTGAACAGCACAGCACCGACCTCACGTAAAGTGAGGCCAAGTTTTATTGAAAATTGCTACCTCAGACTCAACCTTGTAGGTGGGGCAGCCCCTATAAAGTACATTATGGGAGCTACCGCAATTGGCACACGTGCATGATTGTGCAGAGTAGTTTGTTCAAACATGGCTAAAGGACATCGGGCTGTAGAGCGGTAGGGTGTGACAGGGTGCTTAAACTCCAACAATACTGACATTGACGGGAGGGGGGTATGATTGGAGAGGGAGGGACTCTCCACAAATATGTTCATCATGTTTACGGAAAGTAATCTTGGCAATATTGCACTGAAGTTTACTACATGATAGCCAACGAGGCAGACGAGTAAGTCTTCTGCACAGTCTGACCAACCCTTGTCGTAGAGAGGGCAGTTTGTCGGGGAGATGGAGACAATACGGTGCAAGTACTGAGGGAGGGATGAGGCTCGGCATGAATGGGCTATCAAGTGAAGCCAGTCAGCGTAAATGATGTTTTATCTTGGGATTTGGATGTAACTAACAAGGCGGGAGCGATCGGAAGGAAACTTCGCATACTTGTTTTTGGAGGCATTGCTGGAAGAGGAGAGTGTTGTCAGAGTAAGGGGCTGTAGAGGGGATCACAAAAAATCGATCAGAATTGGCTGGGTTAAACAGATTATTCAAAAGATTTATAAAGTTGAGGGTAGTAGAAGGCCGGGGCCTTGTGGAAGAGGGAGTGGTGTTGAGTGAAGTCATACTGCGGGCAGTAGGCACTGAGGATGTAATAGTGAAAAGGATAAAGAGGAGGGATTAGCTGATGATTAAATGTGCTTCACGTCATAATTCGTATACCGGTTCAGGAAGGTAATGATTAACAAGGGTGATTAGATCCAGGTCGTCAAAGGAAGGAGTGTGGGATTTTGCAGGGATATCCGTATGGTAAGGTAGGGATTAGCAAAGGAGAAATGGAGTTTAAGGGCGATTAGAACACAGTTTCAGGAAAATTGTCAGGAAGGAGAGAATATGGGAAGGGGGTTGTTGTGACAAACGTGTATTCAGGGGAGGCGGAATGGTTAATGGAGAAGGAAGGGGGATGGTGCAGTTGAAGCAGGGGGGGGATGGGTTGTGTTGGGAGCGAGGGAGAAAGGGGTGTAGGGGGAACAGCAGTAGGAGGAGGATGGATGTTGGCAGTTACTTTGAGTGTAGAAGGAATGGGTGCAGAGGGATTGGAGGATGGGTGAGGTGTCGGCATGTTATCTTCGGTCATGATTAGATAGTTTTAAATGTCTTCGAGAGTTTCTAAAGTGGAGTTGGCTGGGGAGGTCTGAGAAACAAAGATTTTCTTATGAGGGGGTAAAAAGAGGAGACAGATGTTTGAAGGGTGGAGGGAGAGGTTGATGGAGGAGAGGATGGGGTGGAATGTTTAGCTTGTCTTATGCGATGATCTGGGTGAAGAGGAACAGGAGTAGGTACAGGGGGAGTAGCAATTGGAGCATCTGGAATAATGGTTATGATCTAGAATGGCAAAAGAATCTGACTGGGAGAGGGAGGGGATAGATGTGGGATAGGGAAGAGATACCGGGTGAGGAAAGGGGAGGGGCAGAACAAAGGACATTATTGGTGTAGGGAGTGAGTGTAAAAACTCATTGGCGTTCCTGTCTGGCCTCCTGTAAAGTGAGGCCAAGTTTGAATCTGAGAATTTCCACTTCAGACTTAAATTTGTAGGTAGAGGAGCCCCTACAAAATACATTATGGGAGCCGCCATAATTGGCACGCGTGCATGAGTTGGGCACAGAGGGCATCGGGCTGTGAAAAGCAGTATTTGCGGCATGGCCTAGATGCCACCACCAAGGTTGACATGATTGGACAGGGAGTGACTCTCTGCCAATGAAAACCTTAAAGGCGAGGTCATGTCTACGGAAAGTAATCTTGTCAATATTGGTGGGGGACTTATGAGTCTCTAGGGGGAATGGTGTAGCATTGTGCTGATACTGCATGTGGCAGGCGAATAAGTCTTTTCCACAATCTGACCAATCCTTGTTGTAAACAGGGGATTTTGATGGGGAGATGGAGACAGTGCCAGTGCAAGTATTGAGGGAAAGATGAGGTTGGGCAGAAATGGGTTTGCCAGTGAAGTCAGTTAGGGTTGATAATGTTATAGCTTGGGATTCGGATGTAACTGTGACAAGGCGGGAACGATCGGGGCGGCTGTGGAAGGAAACTTTGACTACTTGTTCCTGGAGGTATTGCTGGAAGAGGAGAGTGTTGTCAGAGTAAGGGGTGTGGGGGTTTACATAAAAATTGATCTCATTTGGCTGAGTTAAGCAGAGTATTCAAGATGTTTCTGGAGGTGGGGGAATAGAAGAACAGGAACATGGGGAAGTGGGAGTAGTGTTGTGAGAGGTGGTACTGTGGAGAGGTCGACAATAAGGCTGCAGAGTAGTAATAAGGGACGATGGGGTAGTTGATGAAGAAAATTTTGGGAGTGGAGGAGATGAAGTAGGGGATGTTGGGTGAGAAGGAAGGTTTCCTGGAGAGAAGAGAGGCTGGGGTTGGGGAACTGGGAGAATTGAAATCAGTGCGGCTCTTTGATAAAGGGGCAAGCCTCGATGTCCCCAATAATGGCACAAAGTCTTCATTACTGACCATGGTAAGCCTAGAGTATAGGGCCAGACAACTAAACAGGGGAATACTGTGCCAATGGCTCCCCCAAGGTGTTCATAACTGACACATAGTCAGCCTTTCATCCTTTCAACAAGGCTCTTACACCTTAGGAAGTAAATAGTAGAAGGGGTTGGAGAAGAAAAGGAAATGAAAAAAGGAAGGGGAAAAGACTGCAAAATTAGTTGAATTGAGGGCTGAGACCCTGCATTGAGTCCATCTTCCATCTCCTATGCCCCTAAAGCAGCAATGGGCATGGGATTGTGGGGGTCATTATCTAAATATACTCAATATAATAATAGAATGCAAGATACTAATGATAATCATATTAAAGATGATAGCTTTAGTAATAATAAGTGATGAAAATTATAATTATGATTTCATTTCTAGTAATTCATCTTTAGCTTTATGCAAAACATTGCTTGCTTCTGAATGTCATCCTTGTTTCATGTATCACAGACTTACAACAAGATTGTAGTTCACCTAAAACAAGTATAGGCCTACAAGAACAAGCACTAACTAGCATGTTGAGCTTTCACTGAGCTTTTTTTTGTCATTTAGCAATGTAGTGCATTTTGTTAGCAAAACCTACGATAAGTTGTCAGAACATTTGTCTCTTAATGGGACATGACAGCATCCTTTTACTTCAACTTTGCAAGTGTCCCATTAACACCAGATGACCTTTAAAACACAAACACACACATTTTACAACTTTTCTTATAATTTTTCAGAAGAGGACCTTAGACTGTTTTTCTTTAAGTGTGTGTTTCAGTTCCCCCTATTCCAGTATAAAGACATACATTCAAGGTTCTCGCAAACTCTACATGTAGAGGTTCTGTATCCATTATTAGGCTTGCAGCTCAATATTAATAACACATTTGTGAAATGCTAAAGATATAACATACCAAAATTTGCCAAATAACCTGCAAATTATATGAACACAATGAAAAGTGGTATTATATTTTTAAATGTAAGAAAACTTCAATGCCTACACCTTAAAAAGCAGGTAGCGTGACTTTGTCATTCCTATTCCAATGTCCTCATATGAAATATGGCTAAAGCTTATCCAATGATTTGAGATTATGTTAATAAGGTAAACAACATCAACAATATATCTCTGATTAACCAGTATGCTTTTATTATATGAATTCATTACAAAATAGTACTTTGCTGAAACATATGCTCAGTGCTTTTACAAAACATACAACTTTGACCTTGTATAAAATCAGGAATAATATACCCCTGTTTGGCAATTTGAAGCTATTAAACATTCGATGAAGAACTGGTTAGCAACCCTATATATAAGTCTTGTTTTTATCCACCTTAACAATGACAAAATACCCTGTAAAGTAACAGCTGGAACATCCAACCAGGCAACACCTCTGTTAGAAGATACAGATAGGATAAATATGGCATAGCAATATGTCAACTTCAAAAATAAAATAGGAAAGATTTTTTTGTTTTTTTAGATACTGATAGACAGAAGCACCTTAAAGTTTTGAAATTTGTGACGTCACATCTGGATTACTAAATGGTAATACTATTATTACTTTTCTATTACCTCTGATAATACTACCAAATAATTATCATTCATTTTATCAACACATATAATTTTTGAAAATTAACAAATTTATAAATTAGAAACCTAACTTATTTTTCTTTCTTAACCTAAAATGTAAAAAAATTCAGGTATAAACACTGCTAATGGTCAATACTTAGTCAAATGTAAAATTTGGCTACTTCATGAAATTTATGTCTGAAACAAATAAAAAGAACATTTGTTAATTAGCAAATTTGCAAATAAAGAAATTCTACCTACATTTCTTATCCTACATTACAGATACAAACAAAAACTATATAAAAGAAAATTATGGGAAAGAAAAGGAATTGGTACATAAATGGTATTTTGTGAAAATATGTTTACAAAATAGACAATGTTTCATTTCATCACAAAAGTCATGTTTTAAACTTAACATATTCTGTCCATTAACAATTTATTAAATGACCATATGCATGATAATGGAAAATAATACTTGACAACTCAAATATCTGCAAATTATAATACTCACCCAATTTTTAAATATATTACAGTTGAGACAAACTATAAAAGACAAAAAATACTTTAAGGTTAGACCACCAATTTCATCATTCATAAATCTTCGGATATCATTTCCATGATAACACTTACAATAACCAGGTCCTTACCCCAGCGGCTATATTATTTCTACCACGTATCAAAAGCTGTGTATCACAATACAGATGGCCCTTAACATATGTAACATAAACCTTCCTAAGCCTTTGAAAATATCTAAAAATCTGGGCTTTGCAGACAATCTAAGATTCTTAGTCTGCTTGACTAAGTAATCTCTCCATTCCCTGGTATTACAATATCCAACAACAACAAACACAATCCTTACTTACCAAAGCTTGTCTAATACTTTTCCTCTGTTAGCAAACAACATAACCTCTCTGATGCCTGAGACTACATACACAAATATCAATAATGCTACACCTGGGGCCCATGCTTCAATTTTACATATTAAAAAATGCTGTAAAACACAAATTTGATGTTAACAATAATGCAGCCATACAAAGACTTGTGAAAGAGAGGGTAGGAGGAAGGTGTCCATATCAAAAGCTCCCCTCAGTTTTCTTTTGTACCTACTCTCTTTGAGATTGTTCATATATTCAACTGCTTTTTACTGTCATTTGCTATCTAATCCTTTCAGATCTTATCAGCCAACCAATTCTTCCTATGCTGTGTTTCATAAGTTTTTGGATAATTCTTTCATTAGGAATGAATATCTTTTTCATAACTCTTAGGTCATCATTTAAAAACAAATGTCTGGGAAAAAAATAAATGCAAACAAATGAATTCATGAACATTATTTTCTAGATGATATAACTCATATATGAATAGTGGAGCAATTGGATAGAGTCCAAAGGAAAAAGAAAAAAAGAAAAAGAGTGAGAGAGAGAGAAAAAAAAAAATCAATTCACTCTCTCTTGCATGTACATCTCTTGATTTTTTATTATTTTCATACTTTCTCATACATAATTTGGCTAAGTTCACTGGTAATCAGATCAGCAAATATTAGGGGCCACCTGTAATAACCATATTATTCACATAATACATGATAGACAAAGATAAAGGAAATAAAACAGAAAAGGCATACAGACATATACCAATATTTCTTCACATGACCACAACTTCACTTTTCCTTAAAATTCGTGCCTGGAACACATTGCAGTGAAAAATAAAGAAAAAGGATAAGCTGGAGAATCATCACTGGCGAAAGACAGGTGCAGTGAACACAATTACTTTCTGAGGTGAAGATCTTTGGCAACAACATAAGCAGCCACATGCATCATGGAATTTTTGTTGGTTTCATATGTAGCAATGGCATGGTTC
This sequence comes from Penaeus chinensis, assembly GCF_019202785.1. NCBI lineage: Eukaryota > Metazoa > Arthropoda > Malacostraca > Decapoda > Penaeidae > Penaeus > Penaeus chinensis. Next base: position 7,207,395 of record NC_061832.1, read on the forward strand.
CTCATCTCTGGCCAGTTGTAAAGGTCTCTGTAGGGTTGAAATATGAAAACATGTAAAATATTGTAGACTTTGATTATCACAGTATCTGTTATTAATCAGTAATATTGTAAAAATACATAAAACTGAGCTAATATCAACTTTGTGCAAGCAGAGTATAAAATAATTTGGTTTGCTAAAGGTATATTCATGATGTTTCCTCAAATATACATTTTTTGTCTACTTTTTATCTACTTGCCTTTTCCTTTCCTTCTTTCCCCGCCTCAATCTCTTTGTTAATTTTCTTCTTTTCTCTCAACCTTCCTTTCCCTTTCTGCATGTCTTTTCTATTCTTCCTCCCTCTCCTTCAGTACACCCTCCACCATCTTCCCCTCTTTATTTACCCTTTCCTACCCAAAGCCTTCCTTTGTCTTCTATTATTTCTACCCAGTCTCTTTTTTCATTGCCACCTCTTCTCTCTCTCTTTCCTTCTCTCCTGCTACACCTCTCATCTCTGTCTCTCTCTTCCTGTCCATCCCCATCTTTCATTCTTCCTCTCCCGTACTTCCACCCCTTCAACCTGTACAGCTGTTACAGTCCCTAGTTTTTCCTCTTTCTCCTTTCCATTTCAACCCTCATCTATAAATCCCACCTACTCCTTTATTTACCTTCCTAAATCACTCACCTGTAAATTGGCCTCACAAACTTCATTCTTCCTTGTTCTGTCACAAACTTCACAGCTGTGTCCACCTGATCTGTCCAATGAGCTTTCAGCCCCAAGCGTATCCAGCGGAACTTGATTTCTGCATTGTTCCTTTCTGACATGCTGTATACGTCATCCATCTTCTCCAGTTTCGGCACAGACAGGGGAGGGTCTTCTTCCAAGAGTAGGGCTAGGAACTCTCGGACCTTACAAGACATGAGGGAATAAGTAAGTCCTTCATGCTAAAAAGATCATTACAATTTTGGGACTTTGGTGACATGAGGGTGTGAAATGGAATCAAATAAAACAGATCATAAATTCATTATATAACAACCCATTGGCTCTGGTAGGGCATGTATACAGACCATACCACTGTTATTTCAGCAAAGGATACAAAAAACACAGTAAACAAAGATAACATCATCGATAAAACTAAATAGTTTTTAACCTGATTGGCAGAGAGTGTATCCAGGTCAGTACTCTTGAATGGGCAATCTGTTGTAACATCCCACTTTGCCCAACGCTGACACAGCTCCATGCATGCTACGGCAAGAGAGTTATCAAACCTGAAAACATTTGATTTTGTATTACTCACTTATGTACTCCATTTCCCAATTGCAATTAGAATAATTTTCAAGGTAGGTAATTTTTCTTTTATCATAACATAAAACTTTTAATTCTGAAAGATGATGTACATTATGATAAATCATTACAGAAATAATGATCTTCACTGTAAATGAAGTTCAAGATTACAATATTATTAGATACTACAAAACTGAACTACATGTGCACTTTTCTTTTTCTTTTTCTTTTTTTCTTTTTTTAAGGATTTATTCTGTATCATTAACCCACTGGATCAGGTAATGTAACCATCATGTCATGAAAAAACTTGTTTTTAATGGCTGCATGACAGAAATATGCAGTTACCCAAAAATATGGCTGATGTTTGGGATGACAGGAATATGCAGTCAAGAAAAATCTGTCTGAAGGCCAAGCTGATGGGAATTACTCGCCATGAATGCATAAGCTCTTAAAGGAAGATTAGACTCAGTGGACATTTAGGAAGGTGCTTTTGAAATATTTCCAGTGAGCTATGGGTGGAAGGGCACTGGCCGGAGGGTGGACACTATTTCCATGCTTAGGATCCTATTTCTGTTTGAAGTGAATAGTGGCACTGGGTGTGTTACAGAAAATTGAATAATATGAAAATATTTGAAAATGAACAAAAACAAAATGTTACTTATTGCTTTTATTATTGCAAAGAGTTGTAGACTACCTAGACAGATAGGAGCCTGTGCAAGGAAACCGTCTATTACAATCTTGAAGCAGTATATCAAATCACAAATACAGACCTGGGAATATAGCAAAATGCAGAAAGGGATAATAACATAGCTAAAGGGAGCCAAGGAGTCTTGACACTGCACACAAGTGTTCATGTGATATGAGTCTAAAAGCCACACACACCTGGGATAGTTGCCACTCAAGTAAGCCTCATGCCTGGATTTTGGTACACATACAGGCAGCAAGGCACCCAGATCCAATGGGTTAAGCAAGGAAATAAGTACAGCATTATGAAAAAAGAAAAGGAGGAAGAAATGAATATGATGGTTGTAACTACATGTAAAAATCTATATTGGCAATAAGCCAGATAAAGAAAGAGAAAGAGAAAGAGAGACACAGGAAATTCTAACATACACATGGAAAAGCAAACACTCACTCAGGCTTAATAGGTGGCATACCAGGGGTCTTCCACCAGGCATCCCAGTCAACCACATCAAAAACACTCTTCTTGTCGGCGAAAAACTCAAACAGGAAGTTGCGGAATATGTCTGAGTCAATGGACTGGTACTTGAACTTGTCCAGGTAAGCTTTGAGGAATGGCTCGAACTTGGCTGGAATGTAAAAAGAGGGAGTCAGTTGTCTTCTGGTAATGCACTCAAAACAGGATTTCCTGGTGCCAAAACAAACCATACACCAGAAATCTTGTATAGTCAGCCACTCAAGTGAAAAATTGGAAACTGGCCGAAGTTTAGGAAATGAAAATAAAAAGTTTTCAAACTTAATTTTGATGAAAGCCAGGGGCAAAAAAGAAAAAAATTATTTAGCATGCACAACTTAGACCAGGCTCAACTGTGCAAGTTGTCATGTGATGTCACCCCATAGTGAGAAGGAAGAGGAGGAGGAAGAGGAAAAAAAAGGAGAGGAAGAAGGAGAAGGAAAAGACAGAATAAGAGAAGCTGGTGAAGGACGACAAGAAAACAAAAAGTGAAACTGCATGACCATAATTTGCATTAGCATATAATGAGCTACTTTAATTCAAGTAATACCTGATAAACAAAGAAACAAAGAAAAAAAGTAGCAATAATAATAATAACAATACAAATGAAGAAAGACATACAGTGAGGTCAGGGTTTTAATACATATGAAACTAATACAATAACCCCAGTATCACTTTACAGTTTACTAAACAATGTAAAAGCTGTTTATTGTAAAAAAAAATACAGATTAATCATGGTAGAAATAATAGAAACTGCACAGTATCTCCATTGTGTAAAGCTTTTTCGATACTGAAGAAAAAAAGAAATAAAGAGATAGTAAACACATCAACTGTTCTAAACTTACATGGTCCTCCAACAAGGGTTTCTAAATACCACAAAAATGTGTGTCCCTTCTCATACGGAACAGTGGAGAATGCATCATCAGGATCCACCCCAGTCAGGTCTGGTATCAGGCAAGTTAATGGGTCTTTTCCATCGTCTCTTGTACGGATCTGTGAATAATGTGAAGGATTGTGCTGAACAAGTTAAGTTTTGTTTTCATATCTGCATACTCATATGTGGTTCCCTAAAATGAAAACGGAAGCCCACAATATGCACAATTTCTTCAAGTGGGAATACCACAAGCGATACTTTCCTACGTTGTTGTTGTTGTTTAAAAAAATCAATCAATCAATCACATAAAAGATGCATTTTATTGTACAAAAATTTAAATAATTCTCAGATAACTTACACAATCTCTCAAATCCTTCCAACCTCCAATTGCAGAAAAGTTTCTGGTAGCCTCACCATGCATCCTGCCAGCAATCTTACGCTCCACAAACATGGTGAAGCCCTCATTCAACCAGAAGTGCTCCCACTGCTTGTTGGTGACCAGATTTCCCGTCCATGAGTGACTAATCTCATGTGCAACAACATCAGCTAGGGAGCGGTCACCAGCCTGTAAAAACACATTGAGATATCAACATCACAGAATACAGAAGTGTGACTGAAACACACACAGCTGTTATATTTCCATTAAAGACAAAGAAAAGAAACATGGAAAAAATAAGCTATCAGTCAGTTTATTCATACCAGCAAGGTTGGGGTGACAAAAGTGAGGCATGGATTCTCCATCCCACCATACGGGAAGCTTGGTGGAAGGATCAGCAAATCGTACTGACTCCATACGTAGTCACCGCACAGTTCCTCAGCAGTCTTTAACATAGTCTCAGTCTGAAATATATGCCTTAATTAGCTTTACCTACACTCCAATGAATCTCTGAAGCTAAGGAATAAGTATAATGCTAACATGACATCAGTATCAGTCAGCAAACTTTTTAAATGCAATAGCACCAGATGCATGCATTGTCAACTATTTCTTATCAATTTTCTGTCTCCGGTCTGGTGTCAAGATGCTGTAGCGACTATGCTAAAAAGCATAATTGGTACTTCCCAACTGAGTAGAGACATCATTGTTAAAATAAACAACTGAATGAAAAACAGGACAATCCCCAACCATCAATTCCTGTAATTGCCCATTAGCGCATCCCCCTAGTCCTTACGCACAGGATGCACCACCTTGCTGACCTCAGATATCTCAAAACCGCTGAAGAGAACGGACACTTGCTACAACTTTCAGAAAAATTAATATCCAGTAATTTTTTTTAAGAGGTTTCAAAGTGTTAGCTACACATCAAAGATTGATAACATCTACAGTTATCATATGTAATTATCTTCATCTCTTGCAGTATTTTGTGTTGTTAAGATGGTGAAGTGAAGAGAAAAGTGCTGTGCTAAGTGTGTGTTTTTGCAACCACAAATTAGCTGGCATGGCAATCTTTTTAGTGCTTCATTCTATGGATGTTTATTGTGCACTGAATACCTCATGCACTCTGTCCTCAGCCTTATACAGTTTAACAGTGAACAGTAAACAATAGTGAAACTGAAATGCTGTACGATACTGTTTTCTTCCCAAGCTGAATGGTTCATGGAGTGCCCTTATTTACGTAACAGATCCATGATGAATTCTGTGCTTCATAAAGCTCATAACCACATGCGCAGTAGTGAAACTGGCATGCTGTATGATACCATTTTCCTCCACAGCCGAATGGTTCATGGTGTCCCCTTACTTCTGTAACAGGCCCATGACCATTTCTAAGCTGCAATATATATATATATAATGTATTGTTGTTCCTATTCACCCAACAATGCTGGGTAAAGAAAATAAATATAAATTCTACGCTCTGGAGATTAATGGCAACGAGCTGACTGGGGGTGCTGGAGTTCGCCACATCAAGCTGAGTGTCCTGCTCCAAGCACTTTGGCACGTCACTGCGGTGTACAGCCGTACTCCACAGACCAAGCAGTTTGTCATGACGCCACTAGGCGTGGCCTGGCATTATCGGAGTAATCATAGCTACCTGGTCTTAGAAAGTACACGTGCATAATATACGGCTTAATAAAAATGCACAGAAAATCTTCAATCCTCACTCCAGGTCTCCAGAGCTCTGTTTTTGTAAACTATCTGTCAAGTCTGTGGCCTATGCTTTTTGTTTATTGTAATTCATATTTTATAATAGTTGTAGATTTGCCTGTCAGCACTTTGGCTAATACAAATAGTAAAATAAATAAATAAATAAATAAATAAGCACACGTACACAAAACACATTTTTTCTTCCTGTAAAATAAAAAACTAATAGATAAATAATTATACAATAAAAAGTAAGATATGGAAGCTTTTAAAAATGTACACGGTTTTTACACATGGTATTAACTACAAACACTAAAACATTGCTAATAGGAGCAAGTCTGCTTTAGTCTACAGTGTGGGATCTTGCAGTGAAAACATCAGGTCTCTAGCGCACGATCATTGCCCTAAACATGCCCCCTGTGCTTCTTCAGGCTGCTTTGATCCACGACAATGTTAAACTTGCCAAAAATGGTTGCAAATGCAACCTCCAAGTGATCCTCCATCGAAAGAATGGAAGCTAATCAAGAAACAATATTCAAGAGCAGCTAGGAAGACAAGAGAGTCTGGATCTGTTCTTCCTCGGGATCTTCAGAACTTTATAAGCTTTTCATGGCTTCAGCCTCATGTGGCCAAAAACGTGCTGAAATGATTGAACTTTCACCTAATTCGCATGAAAGTCCAAAGAATTCATCCTGTCACTCTTTTCCAATATCATCACAAAGATTGTTTTCAATTGCAGGAAGTCCTTTGTCATCAACAAGTGAAAAGTCTTTGACCGACTATTCCTGTGATTATTCGCCTCCTTAACCCAATGGCGCCGGGTATAGCAAATTAAAAAAAACTCTACGCTCTGGCGAACGGCGGCAGCGCGCCGACTCTGAGCGCGTGATATCGGTCCATCAAGCCGAATCATTGCCTCGGGGCGTTTTGGCGCGGCGCCGCTGCGGACAGCCGCACGCCGCACATCGTGCGTATTGTTATGACGGCGATAGCCGTGACCCGTCGCCATTGGGTTAAAAAAAAAAAAACTCTATCTTTTCTTTCACAACCACAGAGGCATGATGATAGATGTCAAAATCTGAATATCAGACATCTTATAACAACAAGAACAATTTGACCTCTCCTTTAGACAAACATGATACTATACTAGGAATCAACCACGTTGCAGAAGAGCCCCTTTGACATCCAAGTGGAGGTTGGATGAAAATTCCAGCACACTGGCAAGTAGAGCAAAATAATGTTGGGAGAATTCATTGTGTATGATAGAATGTTAAGAGAAGGTCAGGAAAATCTTGTTCTTATTGACTATGTGGAAGTCAGAACCTTTGAGAACTTGGGAACAGACTGTGTTTTATGGCGACCAAAGAAAGTATCGTCAGAAGTTTCATCTGTTCGGTGTGCTTCAGCTGACATGGCACAAGCATTGTCAGACATTGCTTCATTAATAGCACCACCAGCTGAATCTCCATTAGTCCGTTTCAAGTCAGCCCAGCCTCATCACATAGTACTTCACATTCTGACTCCTCAGATATAACCTTTAATACCTGTGGAAGATTTACAGAATAGGTGGCTTGTTTGCGCTACACACAAATATGCTGCTAAACGTAGTTCATCTACAGGATCTGTGTCACCTGCGCATGGTCTACAGTGGCCTATGGATTCTGAACAAATGATGCTTTCTCAGTTTCTTTCTGCTCAAAAAATTTGCAAGGAGGATTTTTCTCCTCGACTAAGAATACCAGACAACTGATTCTTGTTGGCGGATCATACAGCCCGTTTTACCGCTTGACTTTATCAATAATGTCAATACTTGCTAAACCTCTATTACTATCAGCAAAAGCAACTTAACAGAATTCTGGTTTTGATTCTGGGTTGATTCTTAAGAAAGGATCAGAAGTTAATGTCCAATCTTGCAACTTTAACCCAATGCTGCTGGGGAAATGGGGAAAATGCTCTGCTCATTTTCTATATTTTTTTGTGAAATGTCTCTGCACAAAGAGGGCTCTGCTAGTGCTTAGCCACAAAGGAGTCAATTAGTAGACCTTGTGACCTTACCTGATTTGAATTGGTATTTTTGAAAAAGGTATTTTTTACTAGTGCTATGAGTATCGATGGTGTTATTTTTATCATAAACATTATAATTACTATAATGTTATAAACATTAGTGACAGCAAAATAAGATAACGTAAAATATTTTCATAAATCAAAGAAAAAGTTAACGGGCGAGACAGGCAGTACTCGTAATTGGCTCATTGGTGACTTAGTACAAGTGTAGCCATCTATGTGTAAAAACAATTAAACAAGTAACTCACAGTGGGCATAGCACATACGTACACACCATGCCTGTCGGCATTGGGTTAAATATTCCACTAGTAAAGGCATATCTAGAAGAAACAGTGATAAAAAGATTAGAACTACATGAAAGCACAATTCTTAAGAATCTGATGAAAATTAAATTGGATCTCTTGAGTAACACACCTTTACATGGAGTACTTTGTAAAGATGAACAAACAGTTCGATCTCTGATTAAAGAGATACGACAACCAGTGGAAGTTAAGATTCTAAGCAATTTTTTCCAATTATTGTATCATGTACCATCAACTTCTAAAGTTAAGTTAAGGTCTAGTTCTCCTAAGTGCTCCTTGACTTCACGGGTTGTGATCAATCCAGTCATTCAACAGGATCTTCCCATAAATTTATAGATCAGTCTAAAGTCTGGAAGGTGCAACTTCTAAATCAATAGCTTCGTGTTTTCAAAATGATACGATACATGGAAATGAAAAGTTATCTTTCAGATATCGCTGAGGTAATTTCCTGAATATTTTTGTCCAGGAAAAAAGTGATATTCTCAAGTTGGGGTGACTCCTGGGTTGGCAAGAGTCATGGCCCACAGGATGGGCTCAAGGGGACATTTCCTTTTGCCTTCAGTGGCACTGGGAAAAGAGTTGCCCTCCTCCTTTGTGGTTTCCCCAACCTCAGAAATCTTAAGCTTCAATATCAAACAGAACTAACTGGCAAGTTGCTCCGAAATCTTTTGTCAATCACTATATTCCGTCAAGAGTGGAAATGTCTTCTGGGGTCATTAAATCATGCTGCAGAAATACTGCCTTTTAGGAAAATTCATCCAAGGCATCTACAACTTGAAGAATGTGCAGTGTTCACTTCAAACAATCGAGACAAGATGGTATTTTTTCCTTGTCATATCTGCACCCATCTACTTTGGTGACTGAAGAGGAAACGTTTAATGGCAGTCTCTCCTAGGGTTCCCAAAACTCCCTTCTTTAACTAACAACAGATGCATCAGACTGAGGATGGGGCTGCCAGTCATCAAGAGGTCACCAAGGATCGGGAATTTGGAGAAAATCAATGAGACGAAGGCATATAAATAAATGTAAGGGAACTACAAGTCGTTATCAAGGCACTGCATCTGGAAGACTATCCTAGATATGTCAATTAAAGTTCTGTCAGACAATGTTGCAACTGTTTATTGTATAAACAAACAAGGCTCCTGTTCAAAGACTCTCCTAAAAGCATCAATGATTCTTTTTGTATTGTGTAATGATGTTGACTACCTATTACTACGTCTAACATAGAAGGAAGAAAACACCAGTAGGCAGATGCCTGTTTCCCCCTCTGCTAACATCCATAATGCTTTAGGTGATCAATCAGTTGAGGTCTTACAAAGGCAAAGTTTTATTGATTGCCCTTCTATGGGAAGCACAACCATGGACAGAGTATTTTCTTCACTGGTGTCCTCACCCACTACCACTAACTGGGAAGGTGCTTCAGGAAACTGATGGACCATGTCACAGAATACTTGCGTCTACATGCGTGGAGTTTCTAAGTATAGCCTTAAGCAAAAATTTCTAGCCTTTACAAGTAGAGGACCTTATCAAGGGACATTGATCTTCTACCATATCAATCAGCATGGTTAAAATTCCAAAAATTCATCAGAGGGACAAGACCCGACGGGTCACATCTCTGGACGTCATAACAAACCACTCGAAATGTGGCGTGCAGCTGTAGGCCGCGGCGGCGTGCCAAAGCGCTCCGAGGCAGTGATTCGGCTTGATGTACCGAACTCCCGCGCTCGAAGTCGTAGAGTTTTTTTTTTTTTAGTTTACTACACCCGTCACCAAGGGGTTAAGTCTATATCTCCAAATATACTTATTCAGTTTGCTTCCTATTTATTCTATTCAGTTGCTTGCCCCACCTACTATTTCTTGCCATACAGAAGCAATCAGAGATCCACTAAGATATGCTTTTGGTATAGAATTGGATGAAAGATCCATGGAATTGCTTCGTAGATCATTCTTCCAAAAGCGACTTCCAACTCGTTATAATATTCCAACACTGTCTCTACAAAAACTTCTGGATCTCCTCTCATCATGTCAGCATTGTGGATTCATCTCCTAATATTTCACAAAACAATATTCCTTGTTGCTCTTGCCACAGATTTGCGTGTTTCTCAACTGGCAGGCCTCTCATGTTCTCCTTCTCTGACACAATTTGGTCCAAATAATTCATATGTCTCACTAACACCTCATCCTCCTTTTCTAGCAAAAAATGGACAGCAAGGTCATGTTTTGGAACCTGTAGTAATTCCATCAAGGTTAGAAAATGATTCCCTTCATGTTTTATGCCCAGTAGAAGCTTTGAAATGTTATACAGAAGGTACCCCAGCAGATTTCAATGAGGCACTATGGTTATGGCCAGGTTCACTCAGGCCATGCACCCAACTTCATGTAGCCAAGAAGATTAGAAGGATAATCTGCTGATCCATGTCATGCTCCAATGGCTCACCAAGTCAGGAAGCATGCTTCAACTCATTTTTTAAGATCTCTAAATCTTGAAAAAGTGCAAGAAGCAAGTGAGTGGTCTTCAAGCAGATCCTTTGTTAATTGATACATGACATCGCATCTAAAGGACGTCCCTTGTGTGGCAATGACTACACCACCTAACCTACATCTCAATAAGTGGGTACTACAGTATAATTTTTTCTTTTCATTTTTGAAGTTATTAAATTTTGTTCCCCATATTCAGTTGCTATACAGCTTCTTAACAACAGACCGGAGAGACAGAAAATAAGACACTTGACAGATGGAAAATGTTCTTTTTCTATCTTGGAGGTCTGGTGTCAAGATTTCCCTCCTGTCCCATATCTACAAATTTTCTTTTTCAGCAATTTAAAGATATGAGGTCAGCAAGCCGATGCGTCCTGTGTGTAAGGACTAGGGGGTGACTCAACTCAGTTGGGAAGTACCGATTATACTTTTTAGTGTAGTCATTACAGCATCTTGGCACCAGACCTCCAAGACAGAAAAAGAAAATTTTTCCATCCATCAAATGTCTTATTTTATTCACATACAGATGGTTTTGCAGACACTTAGTCTTCAGAGTCAGTTACTAAGCTTACCCAACCTCATTTATTTACCCCATTTGAATATTTATGAATGAAGTCTATATTTCTATTACTGTCAGTATAATTTTTAATGCTATTATCATCTTGATTATTATAATCATTGTTAGTACTAAGAGTAATTATAATAAAAATAAAACTTTTTCCATCCTAAAATCCAAGGGATGTGGTAAACAGATGAAGTAAAGTATGCCTAGTAGTTGACGCCTTGGTGATTAACTGCTTCTGGAGCCATCTGTATATAAACAGATTTACTAAAACAAAAGCACAGTGTGCATTGCATGTATGCATGAACTTCTGGTGTCTATGGGTTAATACACTGAACATTGTACAGTAAAATTCACATCTCATAACCACCAATGAAAGGCCCTGGTAATCTAATTATATAAGCTTACCTCAGAAAATTCAAATGCTGCCTTGTCAACAAACTCCTTCTCTGACCAGACTAAGGTGCGGGGCCCAACTTCACGACTCTCCAGTGCTCCGACTGCTATTGCTATCAGGTATGATGGCATTGGTACAGGTTGACGGAATCTACGCAACACAAAGAAAGATGCAAATTATAGTCCTCCCTGATCTAATAAGACTCATAAGCATATACAGAGTAAATGTACTGTAAATATGACTATGACACTAATCTGGCATCTGCCAATCCAGCATAATCTAAAAAAATGGAAATTCCAGTTTACTACATTGATGCCTATATGGCATCAATGCACACTAAAGGTTAAGATTTGTTTTTCTCCTGACACTGAATGCAAACATGATTTAGAACACGATTAATTTGTTCTACTGCATCAGGTCCTTTCTGAGCATAATTGAGCTTTGTTCATTATTTGAGTTGCTTTCTTATTTTGTTCTCCTCTCCCTTTGTTTATGCCTCCTCTCTTTCTCCTGTCTGTTCTGGCTTGAAGGGGCAAGTTGAAGAGGTTGTGGGTGAGTGCATAAGAATGTGCATCTGTCTTGAGTTCTCCGTTTTATTTAATCCACATCTCCCTTTTTATTTGTTTTCTCTGCTGCCTTTGTATGGGGACAGTAGGAAATGTTGCTTTAGAGGGAGAGGACATGTAGTCATGGGATAGGTTTGTGTGACCTACTGTTTTGGGAGGGAAATGGTTAATGGTTAAAAGGCAAAATGAATGTGCCAATAAAACTAAGGTCATGCAGCACTATAGGAAAGTACAGTAAAGGGTGGTGAAGGGCGGTTGAGTGAGTTGTTAGTTGCTATATGTCAAATATCTAGATTAATATTGAAAAGTTTGAAGATGGGTAAAGGAGTTGCTGAGTGAATGGGTTAAGGTTGGGTTAGGTAAGGGGGATTAGATCAAGTGAAGGATATGTATGTGTATGAGAAAGGAGAACAGAAAGTGTGAGATTCTGTAAGGATGTCTGATAGGTTGGGAGGTCAGTGATGGGAGGATAGGTGGGGGAAAGCAGAGGTACAGGCTACATCAAAGTGTGGACCTGAAAGAGGGACATTACATAGGGAACATATGGGGGGATCAGAACGTGACATCAGACAGGAGTGTGTTAGACAGGTGTGGCCAATACATAGATGTGTGAGAGACGTCTCCCAACGTCTGTTCTGATGAAATGGGGTTGACTACGAGGAGATAGATAGTTTTACAGTATGTAATTTATTAGTATAGAGACTTGACCAGAAAGATTGCTGTCAGGTTATCAGGAAAGTATTGAAGTGGGGGTAATAGTCTCTGGCAGGAATATGTGAGAAATGTGGTTGGTGGGATTTGGACATAGCAGTGCAGCATGCTAGAGTATCTGCCTGTTTAATGCTGAAGATTCCAACATGGCTGGGCACCCAGCAAAATCTGATAGATTTATGGCATGTGGACAGGTAGAAGAACCAGTCCTGGATCTTACAGACAAGGGGATTGGTCGAGTACCCAGACTTTACAAGAGTTAATGAGTTACGGGAGTCAATAAAAATAGTGAAAGAGGAAGAAGGGAAAGAGTATGTGTTTTAAAGCAAAAAGGAGTGTGTGTACAGTTCTATACTAAGGACAGGAGAGAGGCTGCAGTCAAAGAGTGTCTGGATTTAGAATGGCAAAAGAATTTGACTGGAGAAGGTAAGGAGGTAGAAGTGGGGAAGTAAGATGTAGGTGGGATAGGTATAGGAGAGGGTGTAGGAATATATTGGGAGGGAGAGGGAGGGGCAGAGTGAGCAACATTACTGGAATATGAAGTAAGAGAAAAAGTTTGTTGATGTGCTTCCAGTCTGGTTTCACACAGAGTGAAACCAAGTCTGAATCTGAGAGTTGCTTCTTTAGACTCAAACTTGTAGGTGGGGCAGCCCCTATAAAATACATTATGGGGGCTGCCACAGTTGGCATATGTTCATGACTGTGCAGAGCAGCTTGATCGGTTACGACCAGGTTGGGCACATAGAGGGCATTTGGGCTGTGGAACAGCAATGTTTGGCAGGATGTTCTAAACTCCAATGATTTTTACACTGACGGGGGTAGGAGGGGTGATATGGGTGGATAGGGAGGAATGCGGCTGTATGCTGTGGCGATGCGCCAAAGTGCTATGAGCTGGGCGTTTGGCTTAATGTAGCAAACTCCTGCACTCAAAGCTGGCTCGTTGCCATTAATCTCCAGAGCGTGGAGTTTTTTATTTATTTTCTTCACCCGGTAGAAATGCCATATTAAAGGGAAGGTCATGTCTACAGAAAGGAATTTTGGCAATATTGTTCCTCTAGGAGGAATGGAGTAGCACTGTACTGATATCACATCACAGTCCATATGGCAGGCGAGTAAGTCTTCTCCACAATCTGACCAATTTTTGTTATAGATAGGGGAGTTTGCTGGGGAGATAGAGACAGTTCCAGTGCAAAAGTATTGAGGGTTGGATGAGGAATGGGGTTGCCCGAGAGATCAGTTAAGAATTGATAATACTATAGCTGAGAATGATTGGGCAGCTATGGAAAGAGACTTTGCCTACTTTTTTTTGAAAACACTGCTGGTGGAGAAGAGTGTTGTCACAGTAAGGAGCTGTGGGGGGATAAAAAAAAAAAACAAAAAAACAGTCCCATTTGGCTGAGCTAAATAGAGTATTTAAGATATTTGTAGAAATGGGAGTGGTAGAAGAACAGGGATGTGTGGAAGAGGGAGTAGTGTTGAGGGAGGTAATATTACGGAAAGGTGGACAATAAGGCTGTAAAGTACAAGGGAGGATGGGGTGATTGATGAAGAAGGTTCTTGGGGTAAAGGTGAAGAAGTTGAAAATGTTGGGAGAGTAGGAATGTCTCCTGGAGACTGAATGTTGACTTGGGTGGATAATGTACTAGTAGGCATTGAGGAGGGGGTAGTAGTTGCAGTGTTCAGAGTTATGGTCAAAGGAGAGCCTGGGGTTGAGGAACTGGAAGAGTTTGAGTTGGTGGGGCTATTTGATGAAGGGGCAAGCTTCATTGCCCCTAACAAGGGTATAAGATCTTCATTATTGGCCATGGTAAGCCTAGAGTATGTTGGGGAGACAAAGTCCACCCCTCAGGGTCCCCTTGAGGGGTAAGGGCTAGAGAGCTAAAATAGGAATACCATGCTCATGGCTCCCGGAGGCTGTTCAGGGCTGGCAAAAAGTCAGCCTTTCATTCTTTCAGCACGGCTCTCACATCTTAGGAAGAGGATAGTAGAAGGGGTTGGAGAAGGGATGGAAAAGAAAAAGCAGGAGGGTAAAAATACCGTGCAAGATTAGTTGAGTTGAGGAATGAGGCCCAAGGTAGGGGAGATCCCAGCATTGGGACCCAATCCTCACCTCCTAAGCCACCCATGACAACAACAGGCAAGGTATTGGGGGGTTGGTGAGGGAAAGAAAATGGGAGTTGCTGTTTCCTTTGCTTTCCTTGTCCCTCTCTCCCTCACAATAGTAATCTTTTATATCTTGTTTGTTTGTCCATGCTATAGTGTATGTGTTGTTGTCCCCTCTCCCTTCTTGTGTGTTTATCCTGCTTGGTGCTTTCCCTTCTCTGTCCTCAATTGTTTGGGTTGACTGGGGCAAGGGGAAGGTTTTCATTTATTACAGGCCTGCTCCTCATTCAATACTTGTAGCAGCCCCTGAGATTCTCTTACGGTTATTGCTTCCTGATAAGTGACCCCTTACTCTGACTGCTGGAAGGACAGAGAGCTTGCACTTCATTGCTCTTTTCCTCCCATGTACTTTGCAAAGCACACTGTTGATCTTAGAACTGTTGAATTCCCTTCTTTTTTAAGGAAGTTTGTTGTTCGAAATTTCAGTTTATCTGTGCCCTTATTAGGCTAAAGGCTATCTATTGCTGTGCTATATTAACCCAATGCCATGGGGGAAAATGCTGTGCTCATTTTTATTTTTCTGTGAAATGTCTGCACATAGATGGCTCTGCTAGTGCTTAGTCACAAGGGAGTCAATTAGTAGACCTTGTGACCTTACCTGATTTCACCTTTTCTTGAATTGGCAGGAAGAACATTATTTCTACTAATGCTCTGAATATCCAGAGCCATTATAATTACTATAATGTTATAAGCATTAGTAACAGCAAAATAAGATAACGTAAAATATTTTCATAAATCAAGGAAAAGGGTAAATAGATGAGACAGGCAGTACTTGTAATTGGCCCACTGGTGACTTAGTAGAAGTGTAGCTATCAAAAACAATTAATAAAGTAAACTCACAGTGAGCATGGCATGTATAAACATGTTATGCCTGGTGGCATTGGGTTAACTAAGTTGTAGCTAAACATGAAGCACATGAATCTGTCTTCCTCAGTATACAACCATTTTTTTTTTTTTTTTTTGTGAATTTGTCCATATTCATATTTCAAATCTTCATTATTTCTATTACAACTGCATTTGATAATGATGGTGCTTTGCAAGCATGTGGCAAATTGGTCCAAATGTATGCCTTTATTTTTATTTTGTTTTAAAGTTTAGTACCTCTGTTTATCAACAAGCCCCTTACTGTTCAAAATAATACCTTACCCTCCCAACTTTTGATCTGTATTTCTTCTACAAATCAAAAAAAATCATAAAGAAAATCTTTCCTCCTGGTTCTGTGAACTGTATCAGTAGTGTACCTTACATGCTAAAAACTGTGGTTACCAGTTCTAAAGATTTCACAATGCTATTGCCATCCTGCTTTACATAAAAACAGATTTACTTCCATCTGAGATCCCTGTCTCATTCCTCTCTACATGCTTTGAGATTCATGTCACTTTTCTCATTTTTATAAACTTTCCCATATCCGATACAGTCTTCTCATTGACTAGATAATACTTTAGTGTAAACTAGAAAGAAGAGATTATGTTTTCTGTTAGTGCTATCAATTTTACTACTCCATTCTGTGTCTCTTCTGTCCACAAAGCCAAGATGTTTTGCCACTACTTGTACCCTAGTTATTACTTGAATTCTATTAATCATTAAATTAGAAGGACTACTTATTCAAAAGCAACTGATGACTACCTGAAAACAGTCCCATTTCCTTCCTCCTTGTGGCCATCCCGGAGTGCACTCATAAGCACCACCAATTCACTTGGGGCTTTCACTTCTGCTGTGTATGTTGCCTTTACTGCTGGTGTATCCTAAAATAAAAAAGAAAAGTGGAAAAAAATAAATAAATAAATAAAGAAAAAAATATAAATAACTATTTCACATTCAGAAACATAAAAAGGAAAGATGTCTTTGTACACAATATAAAGCCAAAGTGTTGTTAGGATCCTGAAACACAGGAGATTTGCCCACGCTAGAATTTTTTTTAGATGTGCACTAGATAAACTGCTCCATTATCAGTTTACTTTAAAATTCATATAACTGAGCCAGCTATTCATAAAATATTAGAGGCTGGATCCATGGACAAGCACCCCTACCAATACTAGTGCATTAAGACTTTGCAGCTCAATAAACAACTACTAGTTATATTGTAAGGCAAGATCGAAGAAAAAAACAACTAAAATTTGCATACATGTGCCCTGAACTCTATACCTTCTCAAGTGATGGAGATACAAACTCCTGTCAGGATTTCCATCTACACAGTATTATCTGTTACAGTCCTCATTGCCTGTTCAATGCAAATGGCACAAAAGCAATGAAATTATTATTTAATTTCCTTGTCTCTTCCAGGAAGTTTTTGCTTGTATTGTATATTAACTTTTTGGATCTGTTGGCATCATGGCAATCACATCACAAAAAATCTGGGCATTAGGCTTACATGATTGGCTGCTTGTAGACTGGGTGGCAAGACTCTGTACCTCCTATTTGCTAATTTATTATTTTTTTTACACATAAATGTCTTAGACATTTGGCCATTTTCCAATCCAACATTCACATTTGCCATTTGATTTTCATTATCTAGATGGTAATAGTTTTTTTTCTTTACACAGACTCCAATGATCTCTTAAGGTTGTCTACAACTCAGTGCAAGAAAAATAAAACTATATAACACTATGTTACCTTTGTCATTGAATTTATTTTACGTAATACTGAATTTTCTGTAAAGTAACCTGGGTTGCTGCTCATGGCGCCAGGAATATGCTGCTGAGCATGGAAATGGTGTCCTACACAGAGCAAGTGCTCTTCCAGTCACCGCTCACAGACATTTTATTCCACACTCATACATCAATGGGAATAATGCAAAATCACCAAATGAGTAAAATAAACCTCCCAATAGGTTTGTGAACCAACAGCAAGTCTTTCCCATCACCCTGGCCTTCAGCCGCAATGCTCACTATGGCAGGTTGGTGTCAACCGGTCTACAGCCAGATTTTCCCATGATGGCCTGTTTACGTCACCTACCCCTCGACCCAGATATTTTTTATGATGTGATGGTCATGTTACCCAGATCCAACCAATAATGTTAACCAATATCTCTGTGCTGGCTAAAATCCTGGAAAGCCTTATTAACTCTAGAGAGCACATGAACAAGATATTGTACACCATGTGCGGGCAACTGGCATGCTTGTTTTCATGCTGAATATACACCAATGTAGTCCTGTATGCAACATCCACATGGTAGAAGAGCTATAAACTCTGACTAGACTAAGACGATAATGGCATGGCTAATATCATGATATTACTATGTGATGTATGTTATGCCGTTCCCAGCACAGCATGACATACATACCGCACAGGGGCAAAGAGTTATAATATTATCCCCATGAGTACTAACATTGCTCTGTCACAAAAAGCTTAAATTTTCATCTTCTGACAAGGGTAATTTTAGTATCTGATGTCATACATAGATTGTGGCTTTGTATGTGCTTTAATTAGGAGAAATTCTTATGTTGCTTTAATTCAATTGTCAATAGGTTCCAGGAGATGTTTTCCTGATAGTTTGGTAAATGTGATACCCAATATCTCATCTTACCTGACATGGCACCAAGGACCTGCAATGTATGGCCTGGCACTGTGAGAAGAGATAGGGATGTTTTTTCCCTGCTGTTTGTTCTGGGTCTAACCACTGAAGTGCAGAGCTTTTGGGGGACACTTCATACTCGACCTGCACCTTGTACCTGAAGTATAAAAAAAATTGCTATGGTTTACCAACTGATAATCCTACATTCTACAATGCATATCTTACAAACAACTTCCACATATTTATATTCAAGATATTCCTCAGCTATATACAAGAAATGTCAAAATAATAATGCACTAAATCACACTTTTTCTTGGTGTCTGATGGCAGGATGATCTTGAATTCTGATCCAAAGTTTGGGTGAGGGTCACCAAGCGTGTACTGCAGGACCTGACCTGTTTCCTCATCCCTCACTGCTTTTATGTTTAGGTCACGAGCATCCAGAATCTGAAAATTGAAGAGACAATTTCGTTACCATTTAAGAGTATGAAGAAAAAGGGGTTAATCGGATACAAGAAAACTGTATGAAATAGAAACAGATTTGGTAACTGTCAATGTATCATTCAAGTATTTTTCCTTCAATCCTAAAATAACAAAGGCTTCAGGAAGTTTTATTAAAATAATTCTGCTTCACTTTACTGTATATATATTCACCATTAGTCCTCATACAAACATGATTATTGGTCCTAGACTTACGAGATGCTGAGCCTCGTCCTGCTTCCGTTCCACTGTTAAAGTGGCAAAGCCTGAGATGACTTTGCTGGAGAAGTCTACGTCCCATTTCAAATCTATTGATACCACCACAACCTGTTCTGGAAGAGGAAAGGAAGAAATTCATTACTCTGAAATCACAAACATCAAATTCTCTATGAAAAATAGGATAAAGATTTCAGCCCCAATCTTGCCGGGCAAATACAGCGCTTACTGTTGTTCTGTTTAGTGAAATGTCTCTACACACAGATGGCTCCACAAGTGCTCAGCCAGCAAGGAGTCAATTAGTGGACATTGTGACCTCACCTCGTTTCACTTTTCCTTGATAAAAAAGAAAGAGAGAAAAAGAAAGAAAGGCAGAAAATAAAAAGCACTAATGTTATCAATATTGATGCTGTTGTTGTTATCATAGACATCATAACATTTTTAATAGTAATATAGTGATTAATGATTAATGGTTAAGACAAATAAATGTGCCAGATATTAAAGGTCACATAGCACTATGGTAATTTATTGTGGCAATAAGAGTAAAATGAGTTAAAGATAGAACACAGTGTGTCAAAGCTTGTAGAGCCCTAGTGGATAGTATGGTAATCAAAAGGGAAAAGTGGGGGAGCACATGGAGTAAAGCATGATTGAGTAAAGGGGGAAAAAGGTTAAGGTTGAAGGGTGATTAGATCAAATGGATAGTATCTAAAGTATTTTTGTTTAATTTAATGGACACTTGTTTGGAAATGTGCCATTGACAAAAGAAAAACAATTCATGAATATTCAATTCCTCAACTGACATTCAATAATGAAAACTACCCACTACTCAGAAAGGATGTTTCATGTTGCTTATTGTTCAAAGAAGCTTGATTATTTAGGGCAGTTCTGAGACAGTTCTTGTATTGTGAACACATTTGACTGCTGTATTATTTCCAGTACAAGAAACACAATGTGGGACATACATTAACAACAACCAGGAAGTTTATTATCACTGTGGAAAATGTTTGCTAACCTCTTCAACCAAGAGCCAAAAGTCATGGAAGTAACTACAATTGTAAAGCATATGGTACACTACGTGGCTGATTAAAATATAACAAAAGCACATTGATAATGTTCCATTTTACATCAGGCAGATATCAAATACAACCCAAATGCCTGTTTTTTCATGGACCCCCACCAAGCCTTCTGAATGGATATTTATACACAAAATGAAAATTTGCTTTGTTCTTACGGTTAATTTTACTGAGACAGATAGAGAAAAATGGACACCGCCATCTTATAGAGCATAAACAATAAAGGTATAGCTGGTGCAGCCTCATATTTACTGCAAAATTACAAAAATATCACCACTTAGACACTAAATCTTTAACATCCTCACACAGACAGAGTTCTTAATATCGTGTTTTCTACAATTCCTCCTTGCTGCAGCTTGTCTGTACCCTCCATACTTGAAGGTCTGTCAGAAACATTTTCTATAACACCTGTTATGGCAGTTGTCATGAACTGTTAATAAAGAGGGGGTACATGGGGGGGTTTGCCCCCTGTCTCAGGAATAAACAGAAGGTAGGAAAGGTTAGGTTTGGAATTTTGGGTTAGCATAATACCCAAATCTGGTGTTAGGACTTTGTCTCTACAGAGTTTATTGCTCTCGTTAACAAATACCGTTTCAAGCATGTCAAACTCCAAGAAGAAAATAATGATGCCATTTGTTTTTTTTGCATTTATTGTAATAATCTAATTATGTTTGTCAATAAAGCCCGCACAAAGTTACCTAAAAGGACAATACAAACAATACAGCAGTAATCCTATAATAATACTGAGTATTTTGAGCAACTAATATATTTCTTATATTGTGCAAATTGATATGTCTACCCCTTGTTAAGTTGCAAGGAATTTGAAAATGCTGTATGCTACTGCGTTAGTTTCTCTTATTACTTTTAGAGCATTTTACTGTACATTGCAAATGTGCGATATACTAGTTATGAAAGTAATGTACTGCATAAAATATTATTAAATGAATCACATGGCACCAGGTGTGTGATAGGTAAATATAGCAAAATTGATAAGTAATTGAAAATTGAGACCCAATTGCAAACAGTGTGAGCTCCACAATTGTTGTTATTTCAGATTTTACTTTAAACAGAATTTTCTATATTTCGTTATTTCACAGTGTTCTGCTGAAGAGCAGAACATTATAAATGTCAGATAATGTTATGAAATATACGGAAGTGGCACCCGATTTACGTTCTTTTCAATCAGCTACAAAAAGGTTACTGTCCTATAAGGATCATATTTTCACCTTTCAAAGACATATTGTGCATTGATCATTGCTTTTCAAAGCTATGAGATTAAGAGAAAGTTATTAACCCATCACCATTGGGTGAACAGAAATCCCTGAGCGTGATAAACTCTGGTGATTTCTGGCAACAGTCAGACACTGGGTGCAGAAGTCCACGACATGAAACAGAACGTCCCGCTCCACACGCTCTGGCGCATTGCTGTGCGTACAAAGCATACCCCGCAGACCAAGTGGTTTGTTATGATTCTGGTACATGTGACCTGTCCAGGTTGGGTTAATTGTATTTGAATATCCATAATCATTAGTGCTAATTAGAGCATTTATTATTTGGAAGTAACAAATTCAAAATTCATTAGATACATCATAACAATGACAGAGGCCAGACAAGATAAGGGCCTTTGAGGATATTGAATGATGACAGGAAATCATGGCAGCAGTGCTCATCACCCAATAAATTAAATAAACCAAAATCCATCAAAGCAACAGCTTAAAGGATCATGGGTGTATATATCATTTGATAAACCTGCATATTCATACTCAAAATATGGAAAGCCTGTGGCTTTTCTGTAAGGAAAGGATGAAGCAGCTCATATGCATGAGCTACATTTATATTATTTCAAACATTGTTTATTAACCCATTGGCGACGGGTATAGAAAATTAAAAAAAAATCTACGCTCTGGCGAACCGCGGCAACGCACCGACTCTGAGTACGTGAATTCGGTACATTAAGCCGAATCATTGCCTCGGGGCGCTTTGGCGCGCCGCCGCGGCTGACAGCCACACGCCACATTTCGGGCGTATTGTTATGACGCCTATAGGCGTGACCCGACGCCATTGGGTTAAGCAAAAATAAGATTTGCTCCTCCAAAATATTTTATTACAAGTGTCTCACGCATACCCCCCTTCAGATGGGAAAGAGAAGGATCTACTCCTGATTGCCTCAATTCCTTTTGATGATATAGTTCTACCGAGAGCGACTGAACAGGGGAACAAGGGGTGAGAGTTTACATAACCTTTGCCTGAAGCTACCACAAAAAGAAGTTCAGTCTGTGTCTGCCTGCTGTCCAAGGAGGTGCATGTGTGAAAAAAAATATATTATACTGAGAGCTGGCTGAAAGTTTTACAAGTCTCAAAGTTCATCTACCACTAGAAATACTACCACGTAATAATGGAACTGTGACATCAGAAGGTTAGTACAATTTGATTAGTGTATAGCAAAAATAGCAAAATACATATATTAATTGCATCAAGTAAATATCTTCAATTAATAGGTTAAAGGATAACTATTGCTATGTTTTATTCAACTAGGTTGTAGCTAACCATGGGGCACATGAAGCTTTCTTCCTTATTTTTTCTTGTGAATCTGTCCACATTCATATTGCCATGATGCAACAGGATTCGAGGGGTTAATAAGCAAATGCATTTAATAAAAAGTCTTTACTTCTAATATTACAATAAATACAGTATTACTGAAAATTATTACCAGCCTGGCTTAACTGTGTTGTCTATTGGATATGACCACAATGAATAGATTCAGTGTTCCACCAAAGCATGCATGACGAGATTGGATTAAAAGCATTTATAGTTACATATGATGGGTAACTATTTTAAGCTGTGTGGCATCAATTCACTGCCACAGCCTCCGAAGTATTTGGCATTCCAGCATTGGCAAATAAATTCCTCTTTACAGTTATATCAAACATAAATACTGAACAGTTTCCATATTTGACATTAATCATCACTAAGGTTTGTAAGCTCTATTACTCAAATGTGTTTAAAGTTTGTTGGGTAATTCTAGAGGAGATGCAATGCTTGTGTT